>NC_068316.1:954508-987008 GCF_025860055.1 Xyrauchen texanus
ATACACACACTCGCACACACACACACTCACAGACACACACTCAGACACACATACACACACTCGCGCACACACACACACTCACAGACACACACTCAGACACACATACACACACGCACACACACACTCACACTCACAAACACACACTCACAAACACACACTCAGACACACACACTCAGACACACACACTCACACATACACACACACACACACACACACACACTCTCTCTCTCACACACAATCTCTCTCACATTCTCACACACACACACACAGACACACACACACACACACACACACACTCTCTCTCTACACACAATCTCTCTCACACTCTCACACACACACACACACACACACACACACACACACACACACACACACACACACACACACACACACACACACACGTTGGTCTACCTATCATTATGAGGACTTTCCATAGACATAATGACTTTTATACTGTATAAACTATAGATTCTATCCTCTAAACCTAACCCTACCCCTAAACCTAACCCTCACAGAAAACCTTCTGCATTTTTACATTTTCAATAAAACATTGTTTAGTATGATTTTTAAGCGATTTGAATTATGGGGACACTAGAAATGTCCTCATAAATCACATTTATAGCATAATACCCTTGTAATTACTAATTTGTAACTTACAAAATTGTCCTCGTAAATCACAAAAACACATACACACACTCGCACACACACACTCACAGACACACTCAGACACACATACACACACTCACACACACACACACTCACAAACAATCACTCTCTCATCCACACACTCACTCACACACACTCTCACTCACACATACACACACACATTCACACTCACACACACTCACTCTCACATCCTCACACACACACATTCACACAAACACATACACACACACACGCTCACACTCATACAAACACAGACATTATAATAAAAATATAATTAATAATTTGAATACATTAAAATAATTATGAAGTGCATCCGGTGTAATACCTGTGCCAAGTCAGATAAGCGGATCACAGATGTTTCGTCGTGGCGACCCTAAATGGGAGCAATCGAAAAAAGTATCAAACTATCTCTTATTCCTCATAAAGTAATTTAAACCATGTTATGTTGCAGATCCTAATAAACGTATCGTCCTACTGGCAAGTTTTTATTGACTTTTTGCTTGCCAAAGCTAATCAACACTTGCATTGAATGAAACACATGTGCATTTATTATTAGAGAGGTGAACTTCTCTAAATCTCTCTTTGCTTTAATGTTTGTGGGCATTTAAAAATAGAAAATATATTTTTGGGATTTTGTGGTGAAATATATTTGCAAAAGAGGTCGAGAGACAAACCGGTCGAGGAAAAGCTGGTGTAGTTTTTAACCTGTGCTAACGGCCATCTGAAGCGATTTTAGATTGCTGTGACATCACATTAGCTTAAATCCCCTTGCAGAAAGGCAATTTTGGGACTTGCAAACCACAGAACATCAAAACATGGACAAATAACAGGGCCTGGAATATCAAACAGCACGTGTGGTGATCATGTGGGTTTTGGGGTGTGGCTGTGTGCACTTCTAATTATAACAGACCACGATGTGTGTGTGTGTGTGTGTGTGTGTGTGTGTGTGTGTGTGTGTGTGTGTGTGTGTGTGTATGTGTGTGTGTTGCTTGCACCTGCTGCACACTCAGCTATGATGTCTCTTCTCACATTACAACAACACACACTCAGACTCGCACAGGTGACACACTCGCCCCACTCGGGTCAGATCGCAGTAACAGCTGAGCACCGACACTATATGACCTCTGACCTCTGCCGGACTAAGGGCCACATTACTTACACTATTGTCACATGACCTTTACACTAGTTTAACAGTTGAATGTCCTGCAGCTGCTGATTTTGACATATTTAGTTCCTCTTTATTACTGGTGTTTGTTAAGTCAAGTTTCACTATTACTATTTGATCAAACGTTCGGTAAGTCGTCCTGATACACGCGTCTCGTTGAGGAGAGATCGCTGAAGTCTTCAGACAATACACCGTTTCCCTGCGCTTGGTCTTCTCGTTGTCAGCTCAACAGCTGTTCTGTGTCTGTGAGAGTGAAATTGAGATGTCGTTTCGTGCCATATGATATTACTGAACAGAGAAGGAGGAGACGACGACGTGTTATGACACGAGAACACGAGGACACGTCATAGGTTTGACCATTTCAACACATGTGAAGTCACTTATAGAGACAAACTACCAGCCAAACCAATCTAACCCTTCAGATAAAAGTGCACGATGACAGTATAGCAGACAAATAGCTTAAGACAGTATTTGGAAACTAGTTTTGTACATATCAGTATTGCTTGTTCGTGCAAAACTCACTTTCAATATGTTACGTGTTCTAGGTGGTTGCTTACAGGTCCATGTCATAAGCGTCCATCCTCAGGTCTCAAATTTCTGAAACATTCCCAGCTAAAAATTTTGATTTTGTTAATACTCTTTCAGCAGAAAGATAAACATTAATGACTATAAAAGCCATAATATGAAATGCCACAGATGAATATTTACTGAGTAATCCATTATTGTGTAGAAGGGGCTGAAAATGACAATTTCCACTTATGATTTTGGAGCAGAACTACAGGTCAAATAAACACCCTTAGAAAGGTGTCAGCATCATGATTTTAATTAGTACACAGAGATTAATAGATCTATTACTAATATCAGATGACTTCAGCACCCCTAGTCGCATTATACGACAACGGTGTGAGTCAAAAAATGAGAAAAAGCACTTTTTTGTGTTGTTTTTCCATATATGGAGTGCCTATATCTCCTGAAGTATTACAGATATCTTAATATACTTTTATATTCTGATTCAGAACAAACTTTTATTTTTGTATCAACATTAGTGAATCCCTATATTGTAAAATACCAGAGATATGGGGCTCTCAACATGACTGCATGCGTAAATTGTTCAGTTTTACCCATTTCCAATGGTCGAAAACTAAATGTGAGTCACATGGTTTGAAGCAAATTTTTACTGTCCAACAAAACAAATGTCTGAAGTACAAATAATGTTGAAAAGAGAAATATAGCTTAACATATTTACATTAAATAGTAATGTCAAAATCTCAATTTATATAGTCCAGAAATACAGTATTATCAAGAATATGTGACACATGTGGCTCTTCAGTTCTGTGCAACACCTTCATCTAGTTTTTGTATCGAAACCAAATTTTGGGCACTTTACTGAAGTAGATGTTTCTTCTGAGACCAAAAAACTCCATTAGTCTCACGTGTCTCCTGTAGAGTTTCTCTAGAGACGTCTCAAACTGTGCTCCGTTTTGCCAAGATACCAAAGTTGGCCATCAAAAATCAGAAAGCATTTCTCTTCAAATGAGCAATTGATCTGAGCAATGCTATTCACATTTATTTTATATCTCTAAACACTTATTGTATGTCAACAATTGACTCGTTTGTGTCCATTTATTTCTACTTGATGACCTTTAGGAGAAACATCTGAGGCTTACAGGAGACATAATTGAGCGCTCGATTAACCCTCCTGAACAATGAAACTTCCCCTGAATTATCAGCCGTGTTACTCGTTTCTTTGACATATCCAGCGATATCATCATTACCTTGTGCCTTTTAACTTGAGAGCGTTTAACTCATACGGCACTCGTATATGAGCCGACAGATAGAGACGTTGTTGTTGTTGTTGTTGTGGGTGTTGGTGTAGTGATGCTTGTCTTTGGTCACACCTGCACAGAGCTGTCAGTATGATGGATGATCCATTACTGCAGCTGTAATTGGCATTCTCCATGCTTCAAATCAATATGCTGTTGTGCACTTCCTGAACTCCACAGACCTGCTACTTCAATTCAGCCTTCATGAGCTCTCAATCGGTAGTACACAAGCCTCCACAATCCTGTATGATTGTATTCATGTATGCTGAAGTGTGCACTCATACTCCACCAGCGACGGTGAAGGCTTTATATTCACTAGCACAAATGGAGAATGATTGGATCTCTTCTATATTATAGAGTGAAAATGCACACTTTCACAGCAGTCACCTTTCCAGAAGAATTTCTCCTTTCATTTTCTCTACAGATATTGCAAACTAGCTATATAAAGCAAACTAACCAGCTTGGAGATGAATCACAATGTTACAAAGCAAAAAAGTACAATTGAACAAGGCCGTGTGGCCGACGTTAATATACTGTATACCATCTGCTCGTTTCATAAAAAAACTATTCTGATCAAATATTAAGCTATTTACTATACGTCATTGATTACAGGTATAAAACACATTATATTAGAATTAATTCTGTCTTCAGGTATATTCAAGTGACATTTAATGTTACAAAATGTTGTCAAGTTGGAAACAAAATACAGAAGCCAAACCTATATAAATAAACTATTGCGAAGCTATTTTTCCCAACCTGTATGAACGCTATTAACGCACCGTATCTAACAAACTATTGATTCATTTGCTTAAAACAAACCAAAAAGATTTAGTCATTAGCCTTAAATTAGTTGACTGTCATATACAGTATATCAAATTAATGTTAGCAAAATAAAGTTTGCAAAATCATTGCTTTCCATCATCTTTCATGTTGATGCCAGGGCTGAACTGGCATTCTGGCATACCGGGAATTTTCCTGGTGGGCCGACGTACTTTGGGGCCGATCAAGGCCGGACTGGAACGACATCGGAAGAACCGAGCGGGCCGGTGGGTTGGCCGCTAAAACGTGCCGAATGTGCCTCGATAAGCAAACATGAGCCGCCGCATCATGCTGAACGGACCACAAAATGGCGGCGTGATATGCCGAAAAGGACAAGCGGTGCAGTCCCCCCAACAACATTTGGATCAACTCAAACTTTTGGGCCTGTTGCCATGTAAAATTACTGGCCGATTTCTCTTCCGAGTCCAGCCCTGGTTGACGCATCCCTTCCAACATTGCCAATGGAGTCCAAAAATGGAGAAATGCACTTTTTTGTGAAGTTTTTCCAAAGTTGGAGTGCTTATAACTCCAGAAGTATTACAGATATCTTAATATACTTTTACATTCTGGTTCAGAACAAACTTTACTACTTGTATCTTAATTTTTAAGGCCCTCTGTGGTTAAATCCCAGACATATGTGGCTCTTAATTTGGCTTCGTTCAAAAGCGGTTAAATTTGGTCCATTTTCAATGGTGGAAAACCAAATGTGAGTCACATGGTATGAAGCTCTTTTGAAGGTCTGAAATACAAATAGTTAAACGAGAAATGTAACGTAAATTATTCACACAAAATCAATAGTCCAAAAATACAGTATTATTAAGAATAAGCGACATGTGATCTATGCAACTCAACAGCTCGGTGTGTTTAAGAATTCAGAGTTGGTATTCCCATTGGTAAATACGACCATTCATGTGTTTGTAACTCGTAATTACGATTATTCCGACTCCATTTGAAGGCTGCATGCATAACTAAATACACAAATACATAGACATTTTGTTTAAAGATACATTTGTAAGGATGCATCATTTGCAAAGCTTCATGGACGGTCACTGATATGTCAGATATCCATGATAGCAACTTCTCTGATTGGTGGATCTCGCTTTAGGATAATACAGGACCGTAATTAAACGTGAATTCAACGATTAAAAAGGTGAAATCGTCACTTGTATCGTCACTTTTGGAGATCTGTCTTGAAAGATTCATACGTTATTGTTAAATGGTGATAATGAACATTACTAGTGCACGCTTTACCAAGACAGTAATGATACAAATGATCAACATATTAGTTAAATAATGACAGCTCGTGGATATCATATGTGTTCAGGTTTCTACTGACAGGGAAATTGGCTTATATTTCTTAATAGATTTTCATGCTCTGTGTGTCTTACACACTTCTACATGCGTAAGTGTGTGTGTGTGGCATTCTGGGCCGTTGTGAATTGGGTCACGGGTGAACTGGAGCAGGACCGTCGGGGTGGTGACTAATGAAATTGGGTTCCTATGTAAAACAATGAAGGTCAGGAAATTAATTGGTTTAACTCATTACCGCAGAGAAATCTCTCCGCCCCGTCAGAAGATTACACTCTAGATTGGGAGTTGTGGTTTTTGTGCGAGACTGCCGTGCGGCCGCTTAATTGCGCCCACTTAAGATTAAAGCTCGAAGACACAGATGGTATTAAACAGGCTTTTTGTTGAAGCTTTCACTGATCTCACCATTTCATTAACAAAATTACCAGGCATTGATGCTGACTATCACCCCTGGTGTTTGAATCCAGGGCGTGCTGAGTGACTCCAGCCAGGTCTCCTTAGCAACCAAATTGTCCCGGTTGCTAGGGAGGGTAGAGTCACATGGGGTAACCTCCTCGTGGTGGTGATTAGTGGTTCTCTCAATGGGGCGTGTGGTGAGTTGTGTGTGGATCGTGGAGATTAGCATGAGACTCCACATGCTGTGAGTCTCCTTAGCAACCAAATTGGCCCAGTTGCTAGGGAGGGTAGAGTCACATGGGGTAACCTCCTTGTGGTGGTGATTAGTGGTTCTCTCAATGGGGTGTGTGGTGAGTTGTGTGTGGATCGTGGAGAGTAGCATGAGCCTCCACATGCTGTGAGTCTCCGCGGTGTCATGCACAACGAGTCACGTGATCAGATGCGCCGATTGACGGTCTCAGAAGTGGAGGCAACTGTGCATGTGCATGATTTTCGGAAACCAAACCATTCAATTTTCGTTAGTTCCACGCATCCAGGGGGCATCTTGCCACCAAACAACATGGTCCAAATTTTAACGTTGACATTTTATGACATCGTGTCAATGTTGCATCTGCCTTTGAATCCCCCTTCGCTGTTGACAACAAAAAGCATGTCACTTCCCAAAACTATCAAATATGTGATAAACGTGGTCTATACTTTACAATTTACATTACTTGCTACTAATTCCCAAAACAACACTTCACAACCATGTCTGGCAATTTTAAATGACTTAATTTGAAGTATGATTGTTGGCATGATTGTTGGCATGATTGTTGGCATGATTGTTGGCATGATTGTTGACATGATTGTTGGCATGATTGTTTTGTACATGGATATGGCAATATCTATCTAAATATCTTTCCGAGATGCTACTAACCTTATGTATGTTAGTGTAATGTTATATTACTGTTCTCAACCTCACTCTTTATTTAATCAACAGAGCCTCCGATCCCCATCGCTCCCCCTCAGCTGACCGCCGTAGGCGCCACCTACTTGTGGATCCAACTCAACGCCAACTCCATCAACGGTGACGGCCCCATCATCGAGAAAGAGGTGGAGTACCGCACGCTCTCCGGCAGCCTCATCGACAACCAACCCGTCGACAAACCAAACCACAAGATCGGTCACCTGGACCCCGACACCGAGTATGAGATCAGTGTCCTCCTCACCAGACCAAACGAGGGAGGAACCGGAGCTCCAGGACCGCCGCTCAGAGCCAGAACTAAGTGTGCAGGTGAGCGACTTCATATGGTTCTTGTCTCCGATGAACATGCGTAGAATTGTACAGCTCGGGTATAATGTGTGCTGTGGTGGGAAAGGTCAGGGCTGGGAAACGGATGGTTGGTAAAAGATGGCACTTTGGAGATGGCACTTTGGATAAAAACGACTGTGTTTGGTTGTGTTTGATTTGCATTACAGCCGCTTTAGAGTGCTTAAAGGAATAGGTTCGTATCTATACAATGCAAGTCAATGGGGTCCAAAACTTTCAAGCTCCAAAAGTACATAAAAGGACCATAAAAGTGTGTCATTCGTGAGTAAGTGTAATCGAGCATAAGGAGACTTGGAAGCTGCAGATGGCAAGATTTATAGTGGAAAAAAGGAGTTACACCTTGGTCTGTTTCTCACCCAAAACTGATTGTTTCACTTCAGAAGACATGGATTAAACCACTGGAGTCGTGTTAGACCCCATTGACTTGAATTGTATGGAAATAAACACGTCATGCATTCTGTTTGTGTTTTGCAAAAGAAAATCAAATTAGTTTGAGATGCCATAAGGATGAAAAAATGAGAGAATTTAAGTCTCTTTTAAATGTCTTTAGTGAGTCGCAACATTTCGATACCGTTTATGAGTAGGCAGACAATGAGCGCATTACCTCGCCTCGCTAGCGCAGATGTTCTGCTCATTTGCCTTGATGGAGCTTCTGTTGTGAGAGAACATCGATGAACATCGGACTCAGGAGGAGACTAAAGCTTAATTCATTTCAATAAATAAACACTTGTGTTTGTTGTTGTTTACACAATTCTTCTTCCAGCACAGTACGAGAGGCAGAGACACACGGCCCAGCCAATCTATCGCACCTGGAGGGGGTGCAGCGTCTCTCTGCTAATGGTGGAGGGGAACATTAGCGTTATTAAGGGTTGTCAAAGCACTGGGCACATTTGCTGCGAACCCACGGCCCACGAGCAAACGACATGCAATTATCACAGTAATTAAACAGGTGCAATGACTCTTATTTCCAATGGCTGTTGTGATTAGAGCAGCGTTAGTAACACACAGGGTCGCCGCGTGACTCTCCCACGCCATGCTAATCGCTTTTCCATCAGCCTGTGTGCTAACCGCCCATTAGCGCATCACATGATTCATCAGCCAATCGGTTGAGAGATGCCCAGGGCAATGAAGAGTGCATCAGAATCATTGCATTTACATAAATTACCATTTCATTAATGCACTCATCTGGTCATTAACATATCTTATTTTGCCCTGGCTGACGGTCAGTAACCGCAATGTTTAGGATGTTTTTTGGCATGTACAGTACCATGGTGAAACCATAGCACCTTGTACTGTAAATACCATGGTATATACATAGAGTTCCTCAGTATCATGATATAATAACACCATTAAAGTAACACTGAAATGTCTGAAATGTTCAGTAACCGCCGCTGTAATCCAGCGTATCGTAGACCGTGAGCATGAACGAGCATGAATCTTCAGATCTCATTGGGTGTAAAGGAGACGACTCTTACGGATATCAGAGTGCCAGTAGATGATCTGTGGTGTTGACAGGAGAGAGAGCGCCGCTTTGAAGGAGTTGAGACGGGCTGATGGGGGTGTTTGCATGCCGAAACCTGCCCTAGACACCTCTGGTTAACACAGGGGTCCCCTCATGTGACATCAGCATTGCAAACATACTGCTCATACCTGCAGTTACTGCCACACTTTCTGTTGTACACACACACCTGCGATCAGGTGCTAATTACTGGATCAGTAATGCATGACAGGCCGCACAGTTTCAGATTATAGACCTTATTCAGAGTAGATATATTTTAATTTGACACAAATGAAACAATGCTTTGAGGGATCGAAGTTGTTATATATAGAGTATGTGTGTGTGTGTGTGTGTGTGTGTGTGTGTATATATATATATACACACACACACAAACACACCGATCAGCCACAGCATTAAAAGCACCTGCCGAATATTGTGTAGGCCCCCCTAAAGGTTTGCATAGCATGCAGACATGATTTTAGTCATGAGATTTCACAGAATGAGTTTCATTCTGTGTCATTCGAGTCATCATTGAGTCTGTGTCGTGTATTTGGCGCCATCTCCTGGTGGTCATATGTAACATTGCGCTTCATGTGGATTATCTTTACATATATAGTTTTCACCGTTCTCACAGAAAATGAGGAGCGATGACAGCATTTTGCAAATTTTTTAATTTTGAACATTAAACTGGGAATTACCCACTGACTGCACTTAATATTTCCGCCAAAATAAAAGCTCTACAGTAGGTGTAAATTAAAAATATACATTAAACTAAATAAACATACAATTATCAAATCTAATCATACAAATTATAATAATAATAATAATTCAGCATTATATTATAATAATAAGCATTACCAAGTCTACAATAATAATTCAGTATTATAATAAAATTCAATAGTGTTCCAAAAAAATAAGTGAGTTAATTTGTAGTTTTTGCACTTCAAACAATAACAAAAAATATTGTAGAATAATTTTTTTTAACATATTTTATGTTTTTTTGCATGAGTCCAAATTATGGTTAAATGGACCAATAAATAAATAAATGATGCAATTTACGAGCAAATCTATAATTATTAAGATGCATATCATGTGTAATTTGTATATACGTATATTGTTGCATATCACCATGACCCTAATGCTTTAACCTGTTGTTGAACGCCCCTTATTGAGCACAAAGCATGACAATGGCCTGAACTGAAATGGTTGTATTTACGGGACCCTTTGGAGTTTGGACACAGTTGTAGCATCTTTTGAAAGAGACACTTTGGACTTTATTTCACAAATTTCACAATTAATATTTGTTGTTATTTATTAAAGTTAGAGAAGCTGAAGTTTATAGTAATGGATATATTTTGTGCTGAACATGATTTTATAATCTAATAAACAATAATAAAAGTGTCAAGACACTCCAGAAATACAATGTGCTCAAAGTCACGAGTCTAAAGAAGTTTCGTTTCTAATCTGAAGATGATTTAATAATAAATGAGTTCCTGCAGCTTTAATCTCTGTAAAATCTCTGGAAGTGTTCAGAGTCAAATGAAGCTCCGCCTCTCAAGACGACACTAAATCTGACGGCACTGCTCGACTATTATGAATAAAACTACGCCACATTTT
The DNA here is from genome assembly GCF_025860055.1 of Xyrauchen texanus. Classification (NCBI taxonomy): domain Eukaryota; kingdom Metazoa; phylum Chordata; class Actinopteri; order Cypriniformes; family Catostomidae; genus Xyrauchen; species Xyrauchen texanus. Next base: position 965,110 of record NC_068316.1, read on the forward strand.
TAAAAACAGACTTTGGAGACGGGCTGGTTTTGTTTATGAGACTCTAATATATCAGATCATAAACAGTTTTACAACATGAATGCTGCTCAGATTGCAGTTTGATGAAGATCGATGATGAAGGCGAGATCTCATGTAAACAATGGAGACTATATCAATATTTCTCACATTTATCACTTTTATGGACAAAAAGTGCGATTGGATGTTTTTAATGAACGCTTGTCATGGACGATTGACCCGAGTGTGTTGAACTGGATTCATCTGGCGATCGTGTTTTCATAATAAAAGTCCCGTTTTGATATTGCATGTTTTCATAATAAAAGTCCCGTTTTTATATCGCGTGTTTTCATAATAAAAGTCCCGTTTTGATATCGCATGTTTTCATAATAAAAGTCCCGTTTTGATATCGCATGTTTTCATAATAAAAGTCCCGTTTTGATATCGCATGTTTTCATAATAAAAGTCCCGTTTTGATATCGCATGTTTTCATAATAAAAGTCCCGTTTTGATATCTCATGTTTTCATAATAAAAGTCCTGTTTTGATATCGCGTGTTTTCATAATAAAAGTCCCGTTTTGATATTGCATGTTTTCATTTGTACTCCTGCACAAATAACTCAATTACTGTTTCTGGAGGATTACTAATGTGAAACAGAGATCTGATATCAATGTTGAACCCTTTGACCTTTGATATGATGTATCATGTTAACATTAATTACGTTTATAGATGGTAAATTATATATTAATTTAAGCAAAGTGACGTCACCACCTCATGTGCGGGTGATTGCGTATCAACAGGTTCAAATATAAAGTGTCTGATTGGCAGATTAACAATATTTACAGTTCTACCTACAATAGATATTTTTAGAAAAGCCAAATACAAGTTAGTCCTTTCCTAAGCCACAGATATTGTTCATAATCTCCTTTTGTTTATATAATGTGTTGAATAATGGAGTGTGTCTGGAGCAGTCTTTGATGAAATATAAATACGTGAACGGTCATCAGTGTTTGATCAGCGCTAAAGTCACTCTGTGCTAATAGAGAATCAGACACTTTCTGCTTTTTACGAAATTGTAAAAATGATGGATTTTTGTCTTTCTAGGTTTTGTATTGCATTCATAGCTCGATCTTTAATGTCCTGCCGGAGACGACGTCTCTCACTGAATCTTAAATGATTTTGTCTCTTTGCTCCATATTTCTCTCCATCTTCTCTGGATTCTCTCGTCTCTCTACACGTGTGATTTTCACGCTCTGTTCCACCGAAACTCTCCTGATCCGTGTCTCTGGTGTTGGACAGAAAACTGAATATTCTGCTTGACTTCTCAAGATTTGGTTCATGATATGAAGCATCAGAATGCTCATTTCTGTAACGTTTTATTTTGATTTTTCATGCATTTCTTTTTTGATGATAATACGGCAAATATTGCAAAGACCAGACACTGGTTTGGACATTCCTTGGTTTTTCAATATTTGTTAATTTTATATATATATATTTATTTTATATCATAATTTGGCAATTGTTTTTTTTAATCATCCTATATACGATCATGATGTATACAGTATTAAAAACAGTAAAAAGGAATTTAAGTCATTAAAATGGGCTTAAAGTGTAACATTTTATAGATTTTTCTTTTGATGTCCGGTGAAATATGATTGTAACTGTTCTTGACAGGATTCATAACATTAAAAAAGGCAAAATAATATTAATAAAAAAAAACAACATATACAGTATTTATGGTTATATATGGATTTTGTTCTATTTTGTGTTTGTAAGTATTTTATAGTAGTAATATATATTATTATTTATATATATATATGTTATTACGTATTATAATTATTTATATTATTTAAATATTCATATATTTTTTAGTTATTATTACAGTAGTAATATGTTGTGTTTTACTATATATATATATATATATATATATATATATATATATATGTGATATTATGAATTTTTAAAGTATTCATATTTTTTTATTTTGTATTTGTATATTAATAATATGATATTTTAATATTTGTTATGTAGAAAGTGTTTTTTTCTAGATATTTTTCTATATTTATTTTTTATACATTTTAAAATATCACCGATCGACCGGCCAGGGACCGGAATTAGCCGATTTTCCACATGCTCGGCCCGGACCGGTGACCGGCCGGTCAGCCTCACGTCATACCGATTCCAAGCCGCTCCGTTTTGTTGCCAGCGGCGCAGGCAATAACGTCACAGCCGCATGTACACATGTCATTGGCGTGGGAGATCTTCACTGTGAGTGAACAATACATAAAGTTCGAAATGTGTAATAATTGTAAGGCCAAATTAAACCGCGGGGGAACCACCACAACAATTACGTTTTTTTGTTGTTGTTGTTTTTCCCTCCCCTCGTCACCCTCCCAGGTCTGAAGATGTGGGGTGTGTTCATGCATTTTGCTCAATCACACGTTTTACATGCACACCTTTATTATATCAGGGCTTTAGTGTATTAGAGTTTGACACATTCATCATTGCATCATGTCAAGAACATGACCAGGACGCGTTTCATGAGGTTTGCCAGTTTTTATTTCAAAATGTCTTTTTTATTTCACATGTAAGAAAAGCAGATTTTGATCTATTTTGAGTCGTTTTTAAGGCTTATAAGTGTAGGAGATACAGTGACAGGTCGGTTTGATGGAAGAGCCGTCGATGAGAGAGACGATGAAACAGTCAGAACGCCTCCCTCTCTCTCTCTCTCTCTCTCTCTCTCTCTCTCTCTCTCTCTCGCTCTCTCTCTCTCTCTCTCTCTCGCTCTCATTGAGAGTCAGTGCCGATCTCTCTCTCTCTCTCTCTCTCTCGCGCTCATTGAGAGTCAGTGCCGATCTCTCTCCTCTGCGCTGTGTGTCTCCCAACAGGAAAATTAAACATGTTGATCCCGCTGGAAATGAGAAACTAAATCTCTCTCAGTTCGCCTGTACGGGGGTGAGAAAGTGTTCTTGAAAGTCACCTTCAGAACGACTCCTCACCATGAGAAAAAGGATCCCACTGGAAGCGGCACGGCCTGTCGCCCTGGCACAGACTTCGCAGTTGGCGTAACACTTATCAGTGGCACCTGCGCTCGTGCCAGGGCCTGGCATATATCTCACACACAAACAACTGCACTCCAACTTCCATGCATTGTTTTGCAGACGGATTGTAGCTTCTGGGGTGTACATGCGACGGGCCACAGATGAAGGTCATCAGACAGGAGCTCGCCGGCATTTGTGTCACACTCATCACTTTGGTGAGGTGATTTTTCTCGCGCCCGTCACTGTGGGAGCATGCCACTCTGCTGCCCGTCAGAATTAGTCAATTCTAGTATCACATTCACATGCAAAAGGATTGCATTTCTTGTTTCCCTCACTCATGCATTCTCTCCCTAAACTCACATAGTTTTGGTTACTGTTGCTGAAGTATGTAGTACATAAAGTGTATACATACACTCACCTAAAGGATTATTAGGAACACATACTAATACTGTGTTTGACCCCCTTTCACCTTCAGAACTGCCTTAATTCTACGTGGCATTGATTCAACAAGGTGCTGAAAGCATTCTTTAGAAATGTTGGCCCATATTGATAGGATAGCATCTTGCAGTTGATGGAGATTTGTGGGATGCACATCCAGGGCACGAAGCTCCCGTTCCACCACATCCCAAAGATGCTCTATTGGGTTGAGATCTGGTGACTGTGGGGGCCATTTTAGTACAGTGAACTCATTGTCATGTTCAAGAAACCAATTTGAAACGATTCAAGCTTTGTGACATGGTGCATTATCCTGCTGGAAGTAGCCATCAGAGGATGGGTACATGGTGGCCATAAAGGGACGGACATGGTCAGAAACAATGCTCAGGTAGGCCGTGGCATTTAAACCATGCCCAATTGGCACTAAGGGGCCTAAAGTGTGCCAAGAAAACATCCCCCACACCATTACACCACCACCAGCAGCCTGCACAGTGGTAACAAGGCATGATGGATCCATGTTCTCATTCTGTTTACGCCAAATTCTGACTCTACCATCTGAATGTCTCAACAGAAATCGAGAGTCATCAGACCAGGCAACATTTTTCCAGTCTTCAACTGTCCAATTTTGGTGAGCTCTTGCAAATTGTAGCCTCTTTTTCCTATTTGTAGTGGAGATGAGTGGTACCGGTGGGGTCTTCTGCTGTTGTAGCCCATCCGCCTCAAGGTTGTGCGTGTTGTGGCTTCACAAATGCTTTGCTGCATACCTCGGTTGTAACGAGTGGTTATTTCAGGCAAAGTTGCTCTTCTATCAGCTTGAATCAGTCGGCCCATTCTCCTCTGACCTCTAGCATCAACAAGGCATTTTCGCCCACAGGACTGCCGCATACTGGATGTTTTTCCTTTTCACACCATTCTTTGTAAACCCTAGAAATGGTTGTGCGTGAAAATCCCAGTAACTGAGCAGATTGTGAAATACTCAGACCGCCCGCCTGGCACCAACAACCATGCCACGCTCAAAATGGCTTAAATCACCTTTCTTTCCCATTCTGACATTCAGTTTGGAGTTCAGGAGATTGTCTTGACCAGGACCACACCCCTAAATGCATTGAAGCAACTGCCATGTGATTGGTTGATTAGATAACTGCATTAATGAGAAATTTAACAGGTGTTCCTAATAATCCTTTAGGTGAGTGTATATAAGCACATTTTCTGTATGCATTGGACATCGGCCTAATGTGCAGGATGCAACATCGCTCACTGCACCATATATTGTGTTGCACAGTCTGTGTTAATGTTGTTCAGTGGAATAACTGGCGAAATGTTTGTTAAAGAAGGATTTTTTGGTCAAAATAAATTGCATCATGACGATAAACAAAATAATAATAAAACAATCAAATAATAATTTTGCATGTTATTTTTGTTTATCAAAATGATGCAAAATATTAAACAAAAAATGGACTCAAAATAATGAATATGACAAGATGAAATATTGACTACATTTAAAGGACATCTCCATCAAAAGACAAATAAATAAATAAATAAATAAATATGACACTTTAATTGAACTCGGCCCACAATGCAATTTGCTTCACTTGACTTTACAAATTAACCTTGTTAACAAAATAATATCAATTATGATATTTATCATCTCTTTCTTCACTCATTATTTAATCATTCTGGCCATAATGAAGACATTTCTTTCAATCAAAATATGTAGTATAACTTTATCTTAATATACATTTTTTATATTTATATTATATTTAGTGTTATGAATATTTGTAAATATTAATATCTTTATTTTTTTTGAATATATATATATATTATATATATTTATTTTGTATTTATTATTATTATTCTTATTATATATATATATATATTGTATTTTTGTAGGTGTAATGTATAGGATTTGTATATATTTTTTAAATTTTAATTAACATTTTATTAATATATTTTGTTTGGTATTTTTTACAGTTGTAAAATATAATATTTTACTAGAAATGTTATATATTTGTTATAATTTTTATAAAAAGATATTAATATGAATATTTTTAAGGATTCATAATTTAATATTTAGTATTATTATCATAGTAATATTGTATAAATGATATATAGTTTTTTACATTTTAGTTATTTGTTTTATTAATGTTTTTATATTTGTTATTTTTACAGTAGTAATAGTGTTTTTACTATATATTTGAAAAACAAATATATATATTATATTTTGAATTTTTTTAGTAGTAATATATATGATTTTTATATTTAAATTTTTAGATAATATTTTTTATTATATTTGTCATTTTTATAGTAAAATATAGTGTTTTACTATATATTTGATTATATATAAATATGTGTATATTTAATTTTTATTGTAGTAATATATATGATTTGTAAATATTTTTAGTTAATATTTTGTATAGTAATATATAGTGTTTTACTATATATATATATATATATATATATATATATATATATATATATATATATATATATATATAATTTGACTATTTTTAAGTATTAATATTGTTCATATTTCATATGTTACAGTAGGGCTTACTACAGGTCTAATATTTTTTCTGAGATGCCGTTCACATGTAACAAGGTCATGTGACAACAATGTAGTGTACTACAGTTTTTAATAAAATGTTATCGTTGCATAGTGCTCACTGTTTCACAAAACATAATGCAGTGAGCACTATGCAACGTACCCTAGTTAGTCATCAGCCTCCTTCCTGTCAGCTGTGATGGGCAGCGGACGGCACACAATCTGACCGCACCATCGAACCGTAAGAACAATCCTCACATGGTTGACAAAGGAAAATGTGCAGCTTTACGTGCCCTCGCCGCACTCATGTCCACCCCCCGACTGGCCGATTTGCTGTTTTATACTCGCATGTATCAGGAAACGGAGGCCTCGCTTTCGCACAGGGAACGATTGAAAGACATTCAGGCCTTCAGGAGAGAGATGGACGATTAAACAGCTTGTGTTTCTCAGTCGAGGACGAACTCTGTGCTCTGAGTTCAATGTGCTGATTGTGCAGAGAATCGGTCGCACACACACACACACACACACACACACACACACACACACACACACACACACACACACACACACACACACACACACACACCTCTTTGTTTTCTGCCACATAAGCCCAAACCAAACAGTTTCCCATTGCAAAGTCTCTTCCTCCATTATTGGATTTTAAAACAATGTGACATCTCCATTACAGTATCAGCAATCACTCACGAAGCCGTAAACGTCATGGAGATAACATTGGCAGGGCGCTGTGATGTATCGGCCCCCCGCGCGGTTTCTAGTGAGCAGAGAGTTACATTGTGCTCAATGCAAACGAGTCAATTTTCAATTTGAACGGTGAATTGCAGGCGCTGTCCCATCCACACGAGGAGGAAGAGAGATCGATAAATGAAAGACAAATAATGCACACTCACGCAGAGGGAATGAAAATCGAACTTTGAGAGAGAATGCCCAATTTAATTGCTAAAGATAACTACTTATTACAAATAATAATTATTTATTGGTGTTGATTCAGTGCACTGGGCATGACAGGTCCACTGTTAATTTGGACGTTGTTTTTAATCGAAAAGGAACTTTCATTATTTTTCTAGAAGTTTTTGCATGACTTGTTTCGTTATTGACCGAAATAAAATAACAAATTCCCCCATCATGCAACATGTCAGGTGCTTCTTTCTTAACTCAATGTTTTATCATATAGGCAAAAAAAATTTAATAAAATAATAATAAAAATACAAAAAAAAACACAAAGCTCTTCAATATTAGCTGTGCTTGAAAAGATCAGCGGGTCAAAGTTCAGAAACTAGAAAATAAAGTTCAGGGGAATCAGCCTACAAATGGCTTCTGCATATTAACCCTTTAAGCTCTTAAGGTGTTTTTTTTAAGATTTCCTCTCTCAGTGGCGTACCCAAAATTAAAGGCTTATAACTAAAAATAAATAAATAAATAAAATGAGGGTCAAGTGTTTGGTATAAGAAAACTTTTCAAATTTTTAATGATATAGATTATGATACATTCTGATACTTTAAGAGCCAAACATTAATAATAAATAAAAACAATTTTATTTTTCTGATTTGACTTTATATATTTTATATATTGGTGGAAAAAGGAAAAACTGCTTTTGTGTTGTTCTCAATCATGTCGACTGTATCTGAGAGAAAGTTTGTGTTGATGCGACAAAGCAATCAAAAGTTACAACATTACAAATATAATTAATCATAGTGTCCAAAAACATCTCCAAACAAATAAAAGATAATAATTGTACATAAGAACTAATTACACATGCAAACACAACAATGACTAAAGGTTTGCATAGCATGCACACATGATTTTAGTCATGAGATTTCACAGAATGAGTTTCATTCTGTGTCATTTGAGTCATCATTGAGTCTGTGTCGTGTATTTGGCGCCATCTCCTGGTGGTCATATGTAACATTGTGCTTCATGTGGATTATCTAATGATCTATACATCTGATTATCTTGTGTGTGGACTCGTTTGAAAGATAATCACTGACTCTAAATAATCATATGTGATGGTTTATGTTCCGTTTATGTTTTGTGACGTTATAAGTGAAAACGCTGCATATAAACAACACCAAACACAATTGTCAAAGATATATATTTAGCTGTTACTTGCTATATTTTTATCTGTGATTAAAACAAATAGTCTGGTTGTATTTTACTCTTTGAGAGCTTTAAAACAACATATGACACATGAATATTTGATCAGTTTGATGTTTTTACTGATTGCAATAATATGTACAGTGACATTTTTATATATATATATATATATATGTAAATTATAAAAACGAGACACTGATTCTGATTTATCTGTAAATTCCAAAGCACTTGTTCAGTTTTGGTCATATTGTCTACATGCATTATAAAGTTGAGCTTCTAAACTTTCAAATGAGTTATTCATATTTTGACAATTATATATTTTTTTCACGGGCCCATTAGTAGAGTTAAAAAAAGGAAAATAATAATAATTTCGCCTTTTGCATTTCTGGCCAAGCTAAGTAACATCATGGCTTCATTCTATTTTTCCATGTTTTTTGTTCAGTAGATCAAATTTTTGAGCTTGAAACATAATTTCTATGGTAATTCGCTCTCTCTGTCTAATCTCTTTGGCCTATTGAACAGGCGATGCAATTTCCTGTTCGTTCAGTCCCGTGTGGGCTGCTCCGCATATGTTACACCGTCGCTTTTCCTTCCGACCAAATGAATGCTGACAAACTCATCTTCTCCACTTGCCACCAGCCATCACGCCATTATTCATCCTTGCAAAAAGCCCCAGATACGGATAAACAGAAGGAGTCAAAATGAGATAAAACTCTTTTTTTTTTCTTTTATTTTGGCACCCAAAGGACTCGGGCGTTCAACACCACTGAACATCATTCTGTTTGCCGTTGTCTCTGTCTACAACAATATTTGGCTGAACCAGATGGCCAAATTCTTCATGAACCCCTCAAATATTACTCTTCCTAACCAAAGCTGAACTTCTGGGTTTTATACCCTACAATAGCTCGCAGGTGTGATATGATACGGGCAGGAACAGCAGAGTAAAACAATGCCACTTGAGAAAACTATTTAGTCATGCATAGTTGGGAGAAAACACTTCCCATTTGTTTTGTTGTTGACATAAAAATGAGTTCGTCTGTCACTTGATAATACGAATGGTACAAATACAATACTTTGCCCGGGATTTGTTGGTAAATCACTCTGAACTAAAAACAAATGCCAATTGATATTCTGTTTATTTACAGACCTGAACTAACCCACTTCTTCAGGTTTACTGAGAGATGATGCCATTTTAATCCACGTGTTTACGGCGTTTTCAAGACGAGCGCAAGCAAAAACCTTTTCAAGCTGTGTGGACCTACATATTTTAATGGATCTTTATCATCCATTTTACATGAGCAGCACAATAAATAGAGTAAACCTGCCTTTTATCCCTGAAGTAGGCCATTACCCTGGAGTCCTTCCCTTTCCCAACGGAAACCTCCAGCGCCGCAGGCCGCCCGCCCCGCCGCATGCAGAGAGTAACCAGAACACTGCACGCGCCGCACGCGCCTCACTTCCTGAACGAAGCGTGCGTTCTTCAATACAATTAAACTCAAGTAAATAAAGTTTTGATCAAGTTGATCTGTCAACGTCCAGTGATGATGAAGGCCTTGTTTGGATGCACAAAACAAACTCCGGCCGCTAGGCGGAACAAAAAAAACCCAAAAAAGGCGCCCCAGATTCCTCGGACAATCAAGTGAATGTTCAGCGAGTCGGGTCCGTTCGGCTGTTACATGTGAAGGATGAAACCTGCAAAAAAAATAATAAATAAATAAATGTAATAATAAGAAAATAAATGACTAAAAGTCTTGATAAAACATATATCATTAGTTTTTAATTAAATTTATTCCTGAATTTATTTTGTATTTTCCTTTTAGTTATTATAATTTTTTTTTTTTTTTGTAATCTTTCATTTATTTATTTATTTTTATTTATTTATGCGTTCATTTATTTTCATATTTAAATATTCCCACATGTATTTATTTTTGGATTTATTCTTGCATTTCTGTGTCTTGTATGATAATGATGTGGGCGGGTCCTGCTCACCATTGGCTTATCGTAGATTGAAGCGTGTGCTCGATTGCTCTTGTCTTGTTTTGATGTGACTTGTGTATATATAGATATAGCCATATGTCATGTAATCTATAGCTGACGCTAGGGTTGGGCGATGTCCCCTAAATTGGCAGTTGACGATGTTGACAGTAAAACATCACGATGGTTATTTTACTAACCCAACTAATGACTCGTCGGCGCTTTATCAGTAGGTTGTACGACACGTGAAGCATTTTTTTCACTTAAGAAGAGTTGTGCACTTTTTATTTTAATATATCTCTTTACATAAATACTATTTTCCTCTTAAAAACTATAATTTCATTATTTTACTCACTGATGAGCAAAAGGTGGAGGCAGAAATGACCATGTACCTGCAGGGAATGGCCATTGATGGGGAAGAGGACCCGCTGACTTGAAAAGTCCGACTTGGAAAACGAACGACAAAAGGTTTCCGTTCATGGCAAGATTAGCACGGAAATATCTGTGTGCTACCAGTACTCCATCAGAGCGGGTCTTCAGCACAGCGGGTAGTGTAGTTACTCCAATCCGCAGCTTATTAAAACCAGATAAAGTGAATATGTTGGTATTTCTGGCCAGAAACATCGAAATTTAAACATGGTCTATGGTGAAAGATATTAGACTTCTTTACGCATTTTTCGCCATCCGTTGCGGAGCTATTCGATTTTGCATATTATTTTTTAAACGTTCATTTGTGTAGTTCATATGACCACTTTACAATATTTCAATAACATAATTTATTTTGTAGCCTGTGCTGAAGTTAATTGTGCTGCTAATTATAAGTGAAATGTTAATGCCGAGTTTCGGTCTGAGTGTTCTTCCCGTTTTCTTGTTCTTTATTTGTTGTTCTTCTATGTTTTAATAAATGTGTGTTATTCATATTCACCTTGTTTCTTTCATTTGATTTGACATTATGGATTTATGGCCAAGGAAATGTTTCTTTAAAAGTATTAACCAGACAAAAGTTATTTGACGTTCAGCTGGTCTGGGTTTATCTTAAACTGCCGCTTCAGTGTATACAAGAGCTATGTGACAATGAGCAAGATGTTCTGAGACACTACAACTACTAATAATTAATTAATAAAGGCTATTATCTTGTAGCCCACAACATAAAATATTTTAATCTAAATGTACAGTGTAAGACATGTAAAAAAAAGACAAGAAGCTAACAATGTCAAGATCAATATTTGTGTAGCCTGCCTGACACGGTATTTTCACAGACTAACACGTCACGTCTCTGGCATATACTACAGTATTTAAAATAGCATATATGCATTAGTTATATTCTCAATTTAATTTACAGAGCAATCCCTGCAAAGTTTTTAGGTTAACTATAGAAGAGACTAGGATTAGTGAGTCACACTAGCAAGACTCGCAAAAGGGGGCGTGGCATCACGATGGTGGCTCTACATCGTGATGTTGGTCAGCCATCAAGATGGACGATGATATCGTCCATCGGCACAACCCTAGCTGACGCTTCACATGTATCTAGAGAGTTGCGCAGCTTAGCGAATGAAGTGGATAACCGCGCATCAAATAACTGTTTCATTTGGAGTAGTGGTGCTTATTGATGTTTTAGGAGAACTGTAGGCCGGTATGAATGTCGAAGCACATCCTGGATTGTTAAACTCTCTGCAAACGTTTCCCTGCATATTCAAAATCTGAGTCAGGGGGTGCTAATGTGGGACGTCCATCTGATCTGCTTACGAAAAGTACCATTGGGCTCGCAACCAATGGAATGTTCCACACAGAAAAGTAAAAATAAATACATGTATAAATAAATATATATATATATATATGGGAATATATAAATATGGAAATAAATATATGTGGGAATAAATAAATATAAAAATAAATGAACACATAAATAAAAAATAAAAACAATGCAAAATAAAGTTAAAAAGAATACAAATAGAGTTAAAAATAAATACAGAAAATAATAAAGGAAAAAAAAAGTCATACAATAATAAATTCAGGAATACATTTGATTAAAAAACGAATTATATTTGTTTTATTAAGACATTTATTCCTTTATTTATAGTCTTATTATTACATTTATTTATTTATTCATTATTTTTGCATGTTTGGGGCTCCATAGTTACATGAGTGCACACAAAATGGCCCTAATCTCTCCACAGTAATGACTCCAACCAATAGGAGGCCTAAGCACAAGCCACATGCAGATTCATCCACAAACCGTCCCGAAGGAGTGTTACTCCACAAAACAAACTCCGGCCGCTAGGAGGAGCCAACACCAAAAGGGCGGTCAAGTGAGTGAGGTCCACTCGGCTGTATAGACAGTATGACGCATGACTTACTCAGTCTTGACTTTATGAGGGACATTGCTTGTTGTGGGCATGTGAATGTCTTACGGCCATCTTTAGTATCTATTCTCAGTTTGGCCGGGACATATTAATAATATTTAACGAAGTGACTTCCAATAATTTCCTCAGTGCATAACTTACTTGATTCCACAGACATATTCTCCATCTGTAAATGTTAGAAAGTTATGCAAATATTTCCATTTTGCTGTCATGAGTGGACGAGCCTTCAGCAGGCTAAACTTCCGTGAACGAGCATGCGCGCCGAACAGACGGAGCGCAATAGAATAGGAGCGCAATAATTCTGACTAAAATATACATTAACACAAAATAATAAATTGATTTTGCTAATATATTTGTTGTTGATGGTGAACATAAATGTGCTAGAGAATTTCAAACCTACAAGTGTATTTTTATGATATCAGTTTTGTTTTTATTTTCATTTTAAGTTTAGTAAATTTTACTACTTCTTTAAAAAGCATTATTTTGTTTTTAGATCGTAATGTTTGCAATGTTAGAGTGTAATGTGATTTGACCCCTTTTTTGGATAGACTGAAAGGTTGCATTCACTGTTTGTTTTCATAGCCTTCAATATGAACATTGTTTGTAGGACAATATTTACCAGGATATGAAATAACTTTTTTTTGTTTAAATTAAATACAGATTTAAAAAAAAAAAAAAAGTTAAATACTGAGATTATACCATCGCCATTTAGCCCCAAAATTCAGATTTCTTTGGCAATTGCCCAACCCTAACTTATGGCATGCTTTAAATGCTGAATTTCCATTTTTAGCGAGGCAGTAGGCTAATGATAAATTAACAATTATCCGTTCTGCATTAATAATTCAATTTGTTTGAGCCTGGAGCAGAAATGCTCCCTTGCGAGGACGGTTTTTACGCCCGCGGATACGGTTCTATGCGCTCGTACTACATACACGCACCTGATTTGTATGTGCGCTATTATGGTACTAGGTAAATGCCATACGAAAATTACCCATAATATGTAACCTTAACTGTTTTATGCCTTCATTTCAGAATGAGTTATTTAGGAGAGAGTGATGCACTGCTAGTGAAGCAGTTAGATGCAGGCCTGAAGTGCACCTGGAACTGGTCATGGTTTAAACTGGAATATAAGATTGAGGTTAAAGGAGAAGAGCTTACATTCCCTTTATCAAATGTGTTCAAGAAAATGAATGAGAAGGGCCATGTGAGATGTATTATATAAAGTCGATTGGATTGGATTTTTTTGCTGCCGTATTCTTCTCACCTTTTTTACCCCTGACCAGTTTTCATGCCTGCAGAATTGATCGGGGACTTTCTCGCTCAGCGGATCGACGGGACGGGACCCTGTGAGCTCGCTCGATTTCCATTTCGGTTACGATCATAGACTGTAAAAAAAGATGGCCGACACCCCTTCGCTCTTTTCCATTGGTGAGAACTGAAGCCGCCAGTGTCCCGATATGGCGCTGACATCTTGGGACTCGAGTCTGCGCAGTTGCGATTTCGGGACCAGACCTGCGCAGTAGTGAACAGGAAGTAAAGCCGTGAAATCAAGGCCCCGCCCTCACTCTCGCTGAATCAATCACAAGCACACGCCCCTTTTGACTTATGACGGTGTGAAATAATTAATTATAGAAATTTAGATATTAAATTTAAAGCTCCAATCTCCTCAGTCCTCCGAAGATCCCGAAAAAAGTCAGTTGGTGCTTCAGTGACTACTTCGCTCAGAGAACCTGTCAATCACAGCTGTCAATCATGATGTCACAGCAGCGTTTTTATAGCATCAAATAACTAAAAACAAACTTATTTTGAAAACAAACACTTGAAATGACATCAACGTGATAGAAACGACAGTAAATGACAGAAACTATCTTTGGAAAAAAGATATGTGAAGTGTCATTTAATTGTTTAGTTGGTCTCACTAAACGGGGTTTATGGCGGGGTTTATGACCTATACTAGGACCAGTCACCGGGGGGCGATCGAGACGTTTTGGCTTCACTTTTGAGGGCTTGTGCGGCACGCTTGGTTACGATTCTCAAGCTCTTCCCACTTTTCCCAAATGCGTTCCAAGTGTGTTGTGGTCGCTAGAGGATTGCCGGCGAATTCCCTCTCTAGATGACTCTAGATAATCAATCCGTTTCTCGACATCCAACACTCTTGTAACCACCTCCAAATGACTTCTCCATGGCAGTGATCGATCAACGTTTTACAGCAAGATCTTCCAAGACGGCCACGACCTTCGCCAGCATTGCCGACATCTCTCGCGCCGCACCGTCCAAACTGACTCCCTGGACTGCGGCCCTGTCCGGGGTGTCAGCGTGAGCACGTAAGTGTCTTCTAATGTCTCCAGACACATTCATTTTGAATTCTTTGTCATATTGACTTCATAGAACAGTTATGTAACAGGGTGTATCCAATCTCACCGGTTCATGACACAAAAAGAATTAAACTAGCAAAGACGCCGAGCTCGCCGTTCACACGTCTGACACTTTTATTTGATTTATTTTATATAAGCAGTGTTTGACATGAGAGCTTTGATCGTGGCTTATCTTGATATGATATGTGTAACACAGTAAGGGCGTGGGTGCTACCAGAATGCTGAACTTCACACGTCATGTGATACGATCTGGCCCAATTAAACATCACTACTGGACATATTTCACTGACCGGCAGGAATTTCATAAATGCCCCGAGGGTGTGTTTGGGTTTGGGTTTCACCGTCTTAACATTTGAGCTTGTGCAGTTTTTCAAGGGTACAACTGCAGAATGTTTAGCAAGAGTTGAAGCCGTTTGAGAGGAAACACCTTCTTGATATTGTCAAGGTCTTTGAGGAGTTCTTTTGCCTCCATCTACAGCAGACAAGTCGGATCCTTCCGGACTAAATCTCATTTTCACACCATCCCCTGTGACCACGTAAATGAATCAATGTGTCCAAACAGCTCCCAATGCCACATCAGAATAATTCTATTCTATAGAAAACGAGAGTGGGATAGTTTCACTTGTTTTGTTGTCACTTCCTGAGACGTGACTCTGGCGAATGTTTGTGGTCAAGCCCAGAAATGCTTTCGAATCTGACCCACACTGTCCCCTTCGAGTCATTATTTCTCCTAATCAGAAGCATGTTTCTGTGTGGTCAAGCGGATCCGTGTCAGATTGAAGCTCTGAGTTTCATCTGGAGCGCTCTCGTGTAATTTATTGGTGGGATTTAACAGGGTTGTGAACTGATACTCTATCTACGATCAGACAGTTCAATGTCAAACTCTAATACGGTCAAATCACAGTTTTACTATAATGTCCAACATGACATTTTCTTTTCTTAGAAATGGCAAAACAAATATATATATAATAAAGCGAGCCACAGTGAAGGATGTATACAAGATACAAATACTTAATATGATAACATGATGAATGATGGTAAAGAGGTTATTTTTGTGTGTGTGTGTGTTGGTGTGTTTGTTTGTGTGTAGGTGAGTGCATGTGTGTGTGTGTGTGTGTGTGTGTGCGTGCATGTGTGTGCGTGCATGCTAGTGTGTGTGTGTTGGTGTGTTTGTTTGTGTGTAGGTGCGTGCATGCTAGTGTGTGTGTGCGTGTTTGTGTGTGTGTAGGTGAGTGTGTGTGTGTGTGTGTGTGTGCGTGCTTGTGTGTGCACATGTGCATGTGTTTGTGTGTGCATGTGTGCTTGTGTTTGTGTGTGCATGTGTGTGCGTGTGTGTGTTTGTGTGTGCATGTGTGCTTGTGTTTGTGTGTGCATGTGCCTGTGTGCTTGTGTGTGTGCGGGTGTGTTTGTGTGTGCATGTGTGCTTGTGTGTGCGTGTGTGTGTTTGTGTGTGCATGTGCCTGTGTGCTTGTGTGTGTGCGGGTGTGTTTGTGTGTGCATGTGTGTTTGTGTGTGCGTGTGTGTTTGTGTGTGCATGTGCCTGTGTGCTTGTTTGTGTTTGTGTGTGCGCGGCGTGCGTGCGTGCGTGCGTGAGTGTGTGTGAGCATGTGTATGAGTGTGTGCATGTATGTTTGCGTTTGTGTGTAGGTGAGTGTGTGTGTGTGTGTGTGTGTGTGTAGGTGAGTGTGTGTGTGCACAAGTGTGTGTGTTTGTGTAGGTGAGTGTGTGTTTGTGTGGGTGTGTTTGTTTTTGTGTGTAGGTGGGTGTGTGAGCATGTGTGTGGTTGTGCGAGTGTGTGTGTGTGTGTTTTAGTCAGGGACAATCATTCACTTTGATTAATATCCATTAACGAGTCAAAGTTCTTACATTAGATGATAATAAAGCATGTTTAGCAAACATTTGGCAGAGACAGGTGTTCAAAACACGGTTAATTACTCTCACTTTGTGTTGATTATTGTATATTTGATCAAACAACCCCAGTTGCCCTTCTATATGCTGCCCTCCCCGAATGCCACCGCCCCGCCCACTCCTGAAACGAGGGCGCTCCAGCCGTCTTGCTTCCCCTAAGGATGACCTGTCTGCCAATCATAACACTGGCTAGGACCCAATTGATGTACTTATCCCCTATATGAAAGTCCGCCCCATCGCCTAAAATACAGAGTCAGGTGCAAAATGACATTTGAGTGCCCGATACGTCACACATTAATTTCTGAACCTTCAACCAAAACCCTTGCATCTTAACACCCCCCCAAAAAACATGACATCATCTTGCAATTACACGAGAGAATGAAGCTGAATCAAGCGTCAATTTCTGAACACTGAAACGGATCTCATGAGCAGTCGGATAAACGCAGATAGCAGATGTGTCGTGGTCCGTTACAAGAACAGATGTTACGCTGCCAAAAGCACGTGTGAGTTTGAGTAGAGCGCCATCTTTTGTGCAGAAGTGCACTCTGGGTAGAATAATTGAGTTTAATTAGCTGTTATTATTGCAGCACTTCCACAGATATGAAAAGCGCTTTGATAAGGATGAAAGCCGCGCCATTACCCAGATGGGTTTGTTGATATTGCAGAAATCTGCCGGTGCGTTTTGCGTTTTCTCCACCGAGGGATTTTTCACAAACATTAAAGGAGCGCGTGATTATTGGAGTTGTTCTTTGGCGTTCTGTCTTTCTGTTAGCTGAGACAGATGGGAATGACACCGGAGGATTCAACACAGACTCGAGTGCAGCAATGCTTTCTTTATTTTGTGTATTTATTTTATCAAAGCGTTCACCGTTGGCACTCCCTCACTGGACTCAACAGAAACACGTCAGCAACTGAAAGACACGTTTACTTTCACTATACGAGTCAGGATGGATACGAGAAATACTTGATATATATTTGGAAGAACTTTAAGTGCAAATATCACAAACACAACTGCATTGACATTAAAAGCACAGATCGTCTTTTCATTTCGTCCCATTCTGGAATTTCAGAGGCTGTGTGCTTTTCTTGACCAGCCACTTACTGACTGTGTTTTTTTATGCAATTTCTCACTCGACTTTTCTCCAAAACATGCAGTTTATTCTCTGAAAGGACATCTTGAATCTCAAGAAAGCAGTCATGAAGATGTCAATGTCAGACAAGCTATCTGAATGCATCACAGTTAAGGGAAGGGTATATTTTGTAGTGCTGTAATAACAACTCTGGGGTGGAAATGTGTTATATGTCCCAATGCAAAGAATCTTAGTGGTCCAAAATAAATAGGCTAAAAACAAATTATGCCATTTTTTTATGTATTTTTTGGGGTGAAATTTGACCTCAAAAACATTGATGTTGGACGAAGGACACTGATGATATGATGGTCTCTCGCTCTCGCTCTCTTTTGCACAAGGGAAAGAGTTTAGCTTTAGTTATGGCCAATTTGTTCCCTGTCATGCGGGACTAATGCTTTTATTCTCTTCCCCGTCCGGCTATCATCGGGAGAGGTGATCTTGAGAGCCGCTCACAACACTCAAACATGGAGGCGTCACAAATATTCACCGTTCTTTAGTTTCACTTAAGAGTTTATGGTGAGGTCAGAAAGTCTGTGGACAGAGTGAAAATGTGCCGTTATTCATTTAAAGGAAGGAAATAAACAAATAAACAAAATTAAATGAGTGCAACTGATCATACAGACAGTCAGATCTTTGGAATATTCTCAAATCTCAAAACATTTTTATACCAAATACCAACATGTTCTCAAATTCATCTTAAAGGTGCTGTAAATGATTTTAGCCATTGTAGAATTTTCACAAGCCGAGCCCTTGGATAAGCCACGCCCCCTCTTTCCAAAACACACACTCCAAAGATCCCAAATGAGCTTTATTGACACAGACATAGTGCAGATACGGTTATAAAACAACAGCAGCTAAACAGCGCCCTCAACTGGCCACTGTTATGAACAACATAGCATTTAAATGGCATTAAGCCTCAATAATTCGCTGCAGCTACAATACTGTGAGAATGTGTAGAATGATTGACAGGTGGAAAGCGTCATTGTCCACGGACACATTTTTGTTTTCTGTTTAGAGAGTCTAGTGATGTCACAGAGATGGTGAGATATCCCACAACACTTATTTCATTAATATCTTTCAGCAAGTTTTATTGAATATCTTCCATTGAAAAAAATATTTACAGCACTTTTAATGTTTCATTTGAACTTTTTAGACATTGTTGTGTGTGTTAACATGTAACACTGGTTTTCCTTTATCGGTTTACGATCATAAATAGCTTTAGCAAATAAAATGCCCAATTTATGCCCATTACGCCGATTTCGCGTTAGCATTAAAACACATTTACCAACATTTTACCGCCTTAAACAGGCAGTTACACTACAGACAGGATGGCATGTCATGTGCGAGGGTGTCTAGTCTCAATAAACAATAAGTCACAAAAAAAAAATGCTAATAATAATAGTATATTCAAAAAGTTTCCAGAAACAGCTAATTTTTTTAAACATTTATCGGTAACGATTTACAGTGAATCTAATTTTTTATTTTAGCAGTTATTAATCTCAATTAATGTTAATTTATAACATGTATTAGTAAATATTAGTTAGTGCACTATGAACTAACAATGAACTACTGTGTATTTATTTAATGATGTAACAGATATATGGTTTATTGTTTGTTCATGATAACTCATGCATTAACTAATGCTTACAAATTAAACTTTATTGTAAAGTGTTACTGATGCAATTGTTGATTGTTTCTTCATGTTTCTTCAAAATGTATTAATTAACTTTTCATTTAAAAAATGTATTGACAGTACACGGTCTGGGTATCTCAGCAAGTATTGACGCTGACTATCACCGCTGGAGTCGTGAGTTTGAATTCAGGGTGTGCTGAGTGACTGCAGTCAGGTCTCCTTAGCAACTAAATTGGTCCGGTTGCTAGGGAGGGTAATTATTAATTTGCCTGATTATTTTTGTGATTCGTTTAACATTTATGACCTAAAAAATCTGTCAAATAGCAAATGTTTAGTTTAGCAACTTACATCTTATCTCGCACTTGACCGACCGTAAACTGAAGCGCGTCGAGTCGCTCCTACTGTCGAGTCACTCTGCTAAAATTCGCGCTGTGAACATAAAGCCCGCCTACTTTGATTTGATTGGTCATCTCAAATATTCTGACATTGACGAGCAGTGACAGACCAATGAGGCTCAGATGAACACACACACACACACACACACGCTCGGCGCCGCTGCAGAAGAACGCGCTGATAACGACTGAAGCGAACACGAAGGCTTATCACATATTTAAAGATGGAATGGGACAAAGCAGGACAGAGTAACACGGCGAATATCGCTCATATATTTTTTTGGACGACGTAGTTAAGGTGGCAGGCGTGTGTTGCTTAGGCAGCCACCTTAGTTTCAAAGTGCTGCGGGAAACCCTGCTCAACAAGTCACGTGATAAGATGCGCGGATTGACGGTCTCAGACGCGGAGGCAAATTAGATTCATCCTCCACCACCCGGATTGAGTCACTACACCACCACGAGGACTTGGAGCGCATTGGGAATTGGGCGTTGCACTTTGGGGAGAAAATGTAAATAATAAAAATAAAATGTATTGAAAGTAACATTAACCAAGATAAATTAGTGCCGTAAATGTATTGTTCATCGTTAGTTTGTGTTAAAGGAATATTCCGGGTTCAATACAAGTTAAACTCAAATTACAAAAATGTATGTATTTATTTTAATTAATTTTAATTATTTTAGACTCGTCCCTCCTTTTCTTTAAATGTGTTCCAGTGAGACACTTCCAATGCAAGTCAATGGGGTTTAATCTGTAACATTAAGATACTCACTGATACAAAAGACATGAACAATATGTGTGTTAACATGATTTTACTGTCATTAAATCACTTAATAACCACATCTGTGGAGAGCTATAGACAATTTTACACCATCGTTGCCATGACGATGTAACACCGTAAACCTTAAAACCCTCAAACGATGATTTAAACAACTTTACAGCTCAAATAATCCCACACAACTTTTACCAGAAGAATTAATGCAAGTGCTTTTATAAGATTATAAGCGTCACATTTCTGTCTTTAAACCTCCAGAAATTGCCCCATTGATTCCATTGTAAGAGTCTCACTGGAACACACATTTGTGCTTTTATAATGCACGTTTTGTCATCAAAAGCCAGACAAATGTAAAGATTTCAATTCTTACGTAAACACGTTTGCATGTAAATCACTGTTTTGAGTCGTTACAGAATATTATGAGGAAAGATGATCGACTCATTACATCAGCACTGGCCAAAAGTCTTTAATGTGTCAATGATTACGGCAGGCGATATTTAAATATCAAGCCTTCACCAGGCATTGATCGTTGACATCTAAACGCCAGTTCGAATTATTATAACGCTTTGAGCAGAACTGGAGGGAGATGGGACTCATCGGATGGAGGGAATACCAATGAATCCAAACCTTTCTGTCTACCTGAGCACAAACGTCTGATACCTCACAGTGGAGATACTATTAATCACATAGTGATGTGTATAAACTGCTGAACTGACCACATGCACCGTTCTTCTGCTCACATCCATCTTCAGTTTCACTTCAGAGGCCATTATTTTCACCCCCGTGTCGTTTCTCATAAGCGAGGAGTTATAGATAAAAGTGGCCCATTTTGCTGCAATCCATTTCAGAGTTTATGGACGGTATCGCCGTTGAATCCGTCGTCCTGGGCTGTAGATGCTAATCAAATCCGTCTTCACCTGAGGGTTGACCGTGACCCCTGACCCTCCATTTCTGTCCAGGTGTGTCAAACTCTTGAAGCCATTTCACCGCGGAGGGTTTTGATTGGTCCTCGCGTGATTGGCCGCTTCCAGTGGAGATATATGGCCGTCTTTAAGTACCCGGGACGTTGAGTGAAAAGACACGGGGGTTGTGATGAAAATCACATTTTAAGAGTTTCATTCAGCTCAATTCTGAAGCAACGTTCACAATGGGACCCTCCCGAAACATCTTTACATAGTGAAACTTTCAATAAGATGATGTTGACTGTCCTGTGGTCAGCATTAGGAA
>NC_068316.1:992008-1034508 GCF_025860055.1 Xyrauchen texanus
GTGATTCGGCACATATTTAAAATGAAAAGCATTTCTCTGTCGCTGGTGGACATCCAGACGGAGTTCAGACAGTAGGTAAATTACACTTAAGATATCCTTTTTGATCAACTAATTTACTACTTTACAAGCTATTAACAGAGTAACTAACAATCTTGGAGCTACTTCAGGAGACGATATCTTTTTAAATATATAATATGCTGCAAATAACTAATCAAGAAAAGTGTCTTTCATATATTATGGGGCCAACAGGGAATAATTATATAAAGTCTGAATAAATGTATAAATATAAATCTGAATATATAGTTGTAAATCTGAATATATAGTTGTAAATCTGAATATATAGTTGTAAATCTGAATATATAAATCTGAATATATAGTTGTAAATCTGAATATATAAATATAAATCTGAATATATAGTTGTAAATCTGAATATATAAATATAAATCTGAATATATAGTTGTAAATCTGAATATATAGTTGTAAATCTGAATATATAAATCTGAATATATAGTTGTAAATCTGAATATATAAATATAAATCTGAATATATAGTTGTAAATCTGAATATATAAATATAAATCTGAATATATAGTTGTAAATCTGAATATATAGTTGTAAATCTGAATATATAAATCTGAATATGTAGTTGTAAATCTGAATATATAAATATAAATCTGAATATATAATTGTAAATCTGAATATATAAATATAAATATATAGTTGTAAATCTGAATATATAAATCTGAATATATAGTTATAAATCTGAATATATAGTTATAAATCTGAATATATAAATCTGAATATATAGTTATAAATCTGAATATATAAATCTGAATATATAGTTGTAAATCTGAATATATAGTTGTAAATCTGAATATATAAATCTGAATATATAAATATAAATCTGAATATATAGTTGTAAATATGAATATATAAATCTGAATATATAGTTGTAAATCTGAATATATAGTTGTAAATCTGAATATATAAATCTGAATATATAGTTATAAATCTGAATATATAGTTGTAAATCTGAATATATAGTTGTAAATCTGAATATATAAATCTGAATATATAGTTGTAAATCTGAATATATAAATATAAATCTGAATATATAGTTGTAAATCTGAATATATAGTTATAAATCTGAATATATAAATCTGAATATATAGTTGTAAATCTGAATATATAGTTGTAAATCTGAATATAGAAATCTGAATATATAGTTGTAAATCTGAATATATAAATCTGAATATATAGTTGTAAATCTGAATATATAAATCTGAATATATAGTTATAAATCTGAATATATAGTTATAAATCTGAATATATAAATCTGAATATATAGTTATAAATCTGAATATATAGTTGTAAATCTGAATATATAGTTGTAAATCTGAATATATAAATCTGAATATATAGTTGTAAATCTGAATATATAAATCTGAATATATAGTTATAAATCTGAATATATAAATATAAATCTGAATATATAGTTGTAAATCTGAATATATAGTTGTAAATCTGAATATATAAATCTGAATATATAGTTGTAAATCTGAATATATAAATATAAATCTGAATATATAGTTATAAATCTGAATATATAGTTGTAAATCTGAATATATAGTTGTAAATCTGAATATATAAATCTGAATATATAGTTATAAATCTGAATATATAAATCTGAATATATAGTTATAAATCTGAATATATAAATCTGAATATATAAATCTGAATATATAGTTGTAAATATGAATATATAAATCTGAATATATAGTTGTAAATCTGAATATATAGTTGTAAATCTGAATATATAAATCTGAATATATAGTTGTAAATCTGAATATATAAATATAAATCTGAATATATAAATCTGAATATATAAATCTGAATATATAGTTGTAAATCTGAATATATATAAATATAAATCTGAATATATAGTTGTAAATCTGAATATATAGTTATAAATCTGAATATATAAATCTGAATATATAGTTGTAAATCTGAATATATAGTTGTAAATCTGAATATACAGTTGTAAATCTGAATATATAAATCTGAATATATAGTTGTAAATCTGAATACATAAATCTGAATATATAGTTATAAATCTGAATATATAGTTATAAATCTGAATATATAAATCTGAATATATAGTTATAAATCTGAATATATAGTTGTAAATCTGAATATATAGTTGTAAATCTGAATATATAAATCTGAATATATAGTTGTAAATCTGAATATATAAATCTGAATATATAGTTATAAATCTGAATATATAGTTATAAATCTGAATATATAAATCTGAATATATTGTTATAAATCTGAATATATAAATCTGAATATATAGTTGTAAATCTGAATATATTAATCTGAATATATAGTTGTAAATCTGAATATATAGTTGTAAATCTGAATATATAAATCTGAATATATAGTTGTAAATCTGAATATATAAATCTGAATATATAGTTATAAATCTGAATATATAGTTATAAATCTGAATATATAAATCTGAATATATAGTTATAAATCTGAATATATAAATCTGAATATATAGTTGTAAATATGAATATATAAATCTGAATATATAGTTGTAAATCTGAATATATAGTTGTAAATCTGAATATATAAATCTGAATATATAGTTGTAAATCTGAATATATAAATATAAATCTGAATATATAAATATAAATCTGAATATATAAATCTGAATATATAAATCTGAATATATAGTTGTAAATCTGAATATATAAATCTGAATATATAGTTGTAAATCTGAATATATATAAATATAAATCTGAATATATAGTTGTAAATCTGAATATATAGTTATAAATCTGAATATATAAATCTGAATATATAGTTGTAAATCTGAATATATAAATCTGAATATATAGTTATAAATCTGAATATATAAATCTGAATATATAGTTATAAATCTGAATATATAAATCTGAATATATAGTTGTAAATCTGAATATATAGTTGTAAATCTGAATATATAAATCTGAATATATAGTTGTAAATCTGAATATATAAATCTGAATATATAGTTATAAATCTGAATATATAAATCTGAATATATAGTTGTAAATCTGAATATATTAATCTGAATATATAGTTGTAAATCTGAATATATAGTTGTAAATCTGAATATATAAATCTGAATATATAGTTGTAAATCTGAATATATAAATCTGAATATATAGTTGTAAATCTGAATATATAGTTGTAAATCTGAATATATAAATCTGAATATATAGTTGTAAATCTGAATATATAAATCTGAATATATAGTTATAAATCTGAATATATAGTTATAAATCTGAATATATAAATCTGAATATATAGTTATAAATCTGAATATATAAATCTGAATATATAGTTGTAAATATGAATATATAAATCTGAATATATAGTTGTAAATCTGAATATATAGTTGTAAATCTGAATATATAAATCTGAATATATAGTTGTAAATCTGAATATATAAATATAAATCTGAATATATAAATATAAATCTGAATATATAAATCTGAATATATAAATCTGAATATATAGTTGTAAATCTGAATATATAAATCTGAATATATAGTTGTAAATCTGAATATATATAAATATAAATCTGAATATATAGTTGTAAATCTGAATATATAGTTATAAATCTGAATATATAAATCTGAATATATAGTTGTAAATCTGAATATATAAATCTGAATATATAGTTATAAATCTGAATATATAAATCTGAATATATAGTTATAAATCTGAATATATAAATCTGAATATATAGTTGTAAATCTGAATATATAGTTGTAAATCTGAATATATAAATCTGAATATATAGTTGTAAATCTGAATATATAAATCTGAATATATAGTTATAAATCTGAATATATAGTTATAAATCTGAATATATAAATCTGAATATATAGTTGTAAATCTGAATATATTAATCTGAATATATAGTTGTAAATCTGAATATATAGTTGTAAATCTGAATATATAAATCTGAATATATAGTTGTAAATCTGAATATATAAATCTGAATATATAGTTATAAATCTGAATATATAGTTATAAATCTGAATATATAAATCTGAATATATAGTTGTAAATATGAATATATAAATCTGAATATATAGTTGTAAATCTGAATATATAGTTGTAAATCTGAATATATAAATCTGAATATATAGTTGTAAATCTGAATATATAAATATAAATCTGAATATATAAATATAAATCTGAATATAAAAATCTGAATATATAAATCTGAATATATAGTTGTAAATCTGAATATGTAAATCTGAATATATTCCATCCATCAATATTTAAGAGTAGACTGGTCATTATAACAAAATTACCCCCTTCAGGATAATACAAGACCCCTTTGATTGTGTCTGAATTTATTTTGTGATACTGACCAGCTGACTGTTGATTATCCTTTATATATTTGTGTCAGTCCTCACCCAAACCATTGCATAATGTTCAAGGCCGTGTTCTCCACAAACAGGACATTTATCAGACAGTAGATGTGTCTGTGAGCCATTAAGACAGTGAGAACAGACCGGTATTGTTTGTATTTGACGGTGGCACACCTGTTCACCTGCCTCAGTCTATCAACACTGTCGCTGTTGAGATGGAAAAGACTGTGATGCATTCGGTTATTCTGCCAAACACATCAGAAGAACCAGAGTGATTTTACTTCCATTGTTTGACAAAATTGCTCACTTTTAGAAAACAAACCGCTCATTGTCTGAGGATAAAGCAGCTGCGGTGTTCGGATCCGATTCGGTGATTGCACATTTTAATGTTTTACATCTTCTAATGCTTTTTGCAAAACTACTCGGATAAAGAGATGTGACTTTTTCTAATGTGTAACATTATAATGGCTATTATCTTCGGCTTGTTAAAGTTGAATTGCAATCTATTTTCATCCAAACAACAAAAAGCCATTTTTATAAGACTATACAGGATCTGCTGCTGCTGTTCTTCAGTAGCATGTCCAGGCACATTTAACACACTCGCTTTGTCTTGTTAACATGATGCAAGTGATCTGGTGTCACGCATTACAGAACGTGACTGAAATTAAACCGATTGTGTGTGGACGGCGACACAAGGTAATTGAGAGGCGACACAAAGAGCTTAATTTGAACAGAATGGCTGGTTTTAATGATCAGCGCCACTGGACTTGACAGTGCACATCACAGTCCATTTCTCCGCTGTTAAACACCCTCGTCAAGTGTTTTATCACAAGGCCGCTGATGAAAGTGCGTTTCAACCCCTTGTTTTAATCTTCATGCACATATGCACTGGAAAAGATAAGCGTTCGCCTCATTCCCCGGTGCTAAAATGAGCTTTCCAATCCAAAGACACTTGAGATGAGCACATTTTTTTTCTTTAGTACTTCTTTACTTTATGTCTTTTCATTTCGTTCATAGGAAGTCTCTTAAAGTCTCTCTTGGCGAGCCAATGACATTGTGTGAATCTGTGCGTGATGTTCGTAGCCTCGGTATAAATATTTTACAGTGAGGTCGCTTCACTCTGATTGCTAACGTCTCTGTAAATACTATTTTGAAGCAGAATCATAGCAGGTTCAGCTTTGGCGGTTTCTCATCAAGAACATCAGACTGGCTGTCCAGGGCTGTAGATTGCCGAATAATGGCAGTGAAAGTGAGAAGAAGGGCCTCTGTGAACCGTTAGAGCTGTACAGCTGAATTCCAGAGAGATGGGTCTCAAATTGAACCCAGAATTGAAATTGATCCCATTACCAGAGTTTGAGTTCCCGAGGGAGTCGGAGGAGCAGAGAGCGGGGAGGTTTCATTAGTGCTGGAGGTGAGGGGGTCTGAACTGCTTGTTTGGCCTCGAGGTGTTCCCCAAGGCTCAGTACTCGGCCCGTTATGATTCACAGCAACTGTAGGGAAAGATTTCACCTCAACTTGCAGTAGACAACATAATTAAGACGATAAAATATCACTGACTATATGCTTTAAATGCCAAAGTTTGGGTCTGAGGTTATGCATCGTTTACATGGCATTATCTGTGCGTAAAATTGCTTCTTATTTAACCTCCAGAAGAAACATAATTGGGCTAATCTCACCAAAACCAGTCTGGGTCATATTTCACTCAGAAATTGAATGTGAAAAATTACAAATTATATTTTTGTGGAAAGACAATGAAGCCAAATGGAAGGGCCATTAAGATTTCTTTTTTTTTGTATTGAGACATTATTTTTATGACATTTAAAGGAATATTTTGGGTTCAATACGGGTTAAGCTCAAAGTTGGCATACTGTTGATTACCACTGAAGATAGCTTAAACCCTGTAATATTGGTAAACGTTGATATAAATAACTTCATAGCTCAAATAATACACAGATTAAGAGTTTTTATCAAATGTTACGTTTCACATTTCTGTCTCCATTGACTTCCATTGTAAGAGTCTCACTGTAACCTCCATTATTAACAGTCTTGGGGGTTCAGGGTATCTGAGCGAGTATTGACGCTGACTATCACACCTGGAGTCACGAGTTTGAATCCAGGGCATGCTGAGTCAGGTCTCCTTAGCAACCAAATTGGGCCGGTTGCTAGGGAGGGTAGAGTCACATGGGGTAACCTCCTCGTGGTCGCTATAATGTGGTTCTCGCTCTCGGTGGGGCGTGTGGGGAGTGACTCCAGTCAGGTCTCCTTAGCAACCAAATTGGGCCGGTTGCTATGGAGGGTAGAGTCACATGGGGTAACCTCCTCGTGGTCACTATAATGTGGTTCTTGCTCTCGGTGGGGCGTGTGGTGAGTTGTGCGTGGATGCCGCGGAGAATAGCGTGAAGCCTCCACATGCGCTACGTCTCCACGGTAACGCGCTCAACAAGTCACGTGATAAGATGCGCGGATTGATGGTCTCAGACATGGAGGCAAATGAGATTCGTCCTCCGCCACCCGGATTGAGGCGAGTCACTACGCCACCACGAGGACTTTGAGCGAATTGGGAATTGGGCGTTACACATTGGTAGAAAAAGGGGAAAAATCCCCCCAATGAATACATTTTTGTGGTAATCAACATTATAGTTTTTAGTGAACTGACGTGATTTTTCACTGTGCATTTGAAACTTCGGTAGCACTTTACAATAAGGTTGTAAGATCTTTATAGTAATAGTAATCATTTATCCGTCTTTTCTCTTTCAGACCCCATGCACGGCCCTTCTAAACTGGAGGTGGTGGACATCAAATCGAAGCAGTTCACCGTTCGCTGGGAGCCGTTCGGCTACAACGTGACCCGTTGTCATAGCTACAATCTGACGGTGCAGTACCGTTACATGGCGAACGGCAAAGAGGAGACGAGGGAGGAAATGTGTTACGACATCCTCAGTGTGTCGCCTCAGCACACGATTCGTAACCTACCGCCGTACACCAACGTCAGCGTTAAACTAGTGCTGCGAAACCGCGAGGGCGACAAAGAGAGCGACGAACTCGACGTTCTTACGGATGAAGATGGTTAGTGATTTACATCCTTGAAACGTATTTAAAAACGTATTTATAGGTATTTTCCTCACTTGAGGACGCTTTCAACCCTGATTATAGTTTCGTTTATGAATGTTCTTGGCGTTTAATAAAAGCACACGACTTTCATGAGCGGAAAGGTTATTCGCATTAAACTTTATTCCATTTGCATTTACAGACGAGTTCACTTGTGGTTCATGTCAAGTTTAGGTCTTGTTTGTTTTGTCCGTGTGAAATGAAAACATCCATTTAAATGGGATATTTCATGGAGGATATTTCAAAACACAACACGCCAACTCGAGTCAAGGCCAAACTCAATGTGTCCTTTGGAGAATGTCTGAGGTCAAGACAAAAGAGTCCTTGGGTCGCTGTTACACTTCGTTGAATAATCCTTCTCAGGCTTATATGAGAGGCAATTAATTTTTAAATATGGTTGGCAACTCATATTGAATACAAGAGAAAATTGATTCAAACTACATCAATGTATCTTCAAATCAACATCGGTTGAAGTCTTTGTTATCGCTCGTATATTCCAGTGCCTGGCGCTGTGCCGCTGGAATCCATCCAGGGAAGCACGTATGAAGAGAAGATCTCTCTCAAATGGAGGGAACCCATTCAGACGTACGGAATAATCAAACAGTATGAAGTAAGTGCCGACCGCCTGATTCTTTCAACCTCCAGCATTTATCTTCCATCCCGCTGCACCACAAATGCTGCCGTATTTCATTCACACCAGAATCTTAATTGACTAATAAATCTAAACTAGTAACCTTTAGATGTGAACGAGCAAGCCTGTTAACACAATCTGTTACCAGACGAAGCTTTCAGATAGAGTTCAATCTTGTTTGTGTGTACAACATCAGAACAGAGGGATTCAATCGATGTAAACTGCTGAAAGTGTTCACACTGTAAAAGCATTGTTTTCTTACTCAGTATTACTGTCTGTTGCTAACAAGGTTTACGTTACATGTGCAAAAACATGGTAGCTATCGGGTCTTGGGATAGGTGTCATATACACATTTGCATTGTTTTGCCTCTGTTGGCGGCTGCACATTGAGAAACAACATCAACCGTTGACTGTCGTGAACGATGCTCTGTCAGGTGCATTCCCTGCTCATTTGGGTAGGGTTACACCAGCTGTGCATAAGGTCTCACTTAAGTTGAGACCTACAGTTTAAACTTAAGGTTTAGTTAAGAGACTTGTTTGTTTGTAACTTAGTCAGTGCTTAATTTAGTTGCACCAACGGGATATTAATTCATATGGATGGATGTATAGAGACAGATGGTGTTGCTAGCATGTTTCTAGCATGTTTTAGAACTTATCTAGGCTTTGCTTACATGTTTTAGCTCTTTGTTAGGTATTGTTAGCTTGTTTTAGCACTTTGCTAGGTGTTGTTAGCATGTTTTAACACTATGCTAGGTGTTGTTAGCATGATTTAGCACTTAGCTAGGCAATGCTAGACTGTTTTAGCGCTTTGCTAGGTGTTGTTAGCATGTTTTAACACTTTGCTAGGTGTTGTTAGTATGTTTTAGCAATATGCTAGGTGTTGTTAGCTTTTGTTAGCATGTTCCTAACATGCTGCTAGAATGTTTTAACACTTTGATAGGTGTTGTTAGCATGTGTTATCATGTTCCCAGCATGTTTCTATCATGTTTTAACACTTTGATAGGTGTTGTCAATTTATGTTAGCATGTTCCTAGCATGGTGCTAGCATGTTGTAGCACTTTGATAGGTGTTGTTAACATGTTTCTAGCATGGTTTCACTTACCTAGGTTTTGCTAGCATTTTTTTATCATGTTGTTAGCATTATTTAATACTATGATAGTTGTCGTTGACATGATTTAGCACTTTGATAGGTGTTGTTAACATGTTTAGCACTTAGCTAGGCACAGCTAGTATGTTTTAGCATGAAAGATATATAGAAAGATTGGGAACCCTGTATTATCTCAATAGATTTTTCCGAGACAACAATGAGATTAAATGGAGACTTTTGCTGAAGTCTGCTACCTGTCTGATGTTTCTCCTGATAATAAGACCCCAGTAATATCACACCTGTCACCTTTAGAGTTTCACAAGTGATCTCATCAATGTCTCAAACTGTGCTCTGATCTGCCAAGATACCAAAGTGTGCAATGAAGAGTCAGAGATCTCAATATGAGCTCAAACATTTCTCATTAAATTCTCCCCAGAGCAAATAATCTCTCTACCCTTACTGTACATCAACAATTGATTCATTTGTGTCGATTTTTATCGTTCGTAAAGAATTTGAGGAGAAGCATCTGAGACAAAGTTGATACTTCACTGAAACATTAGATGTTTCTCTGCGGTTTTCCTGTTTAAGGGGATTTTTATTGTTTAAATTGCAATGAAAGATCCTTTGATTTGTAGGGCACTAGAATAACAAACAGAATTCACATTCCAGAGAAAGTGACTCACAGGAAACTCAAACACACACGAGGAATGTGGGCAAATAATGAGCAAGAAATAACATGTGTCCTTCAGGAAACACCTGACCGATACTGAAGCTCTGACACTGTATAAATGTTTCTAATGTAACTTAAAGCACCTTTAAATTCAACATGATGTTAAGATTGCCCCTATTTACATCTCAATGCATGTTCCTGCTGTTGCCGTGAACGATTCATCAGTACATGTTATAACGTATCTTTCATCCACCTGTCATATAGAGACACTTGACACCATGCAATCAATGATTATGGAAGCATTATGGGATGTTAATGCTATTTTACATTGACTAACATATTTGAAATGTCTTCTAAAGTCACTAAAATCCTCTTTAAATGTTATGTCTCTCATTATTGAATTATCCTGCATATGTTTAGAACTGCATCACATTGTGTGTGGATTCCAGAAGCGCGTGGCTCATTCTGCGCGTGAGAACTCGGAACAATGCGGCGTTCAAAAGAGTCATTGTTGCAGAACTTCATTTGAGGAGATTCAGCCAATTAAGCTGTCACCTTCATGTTCTGAAATTACATTCTGTCATCTTGCTCATTTTATGGAAGCGTCAGGCTGCGATCTGTGCCGTTTGTAAAGGGAAAGGGACAAAGCAAATCTTTCTGCATCATTAGAGACCGCTCGACTTTCTCCAAGAGCGTTCACATGGTGACATGTCAGGATCCTCGCGTGCACTTTTATCGGTACAGAACGCTTGGCACTGTGAGGTCACTTCATACGTCCAGGGATTGAAATGATGGAGGTGTGCGCTCACTCTCAGTGATGGTCTTTTGTTTCTCGTTATGTAGCAGCTGATTTCATGCGCAGTGACGTACGGGGCTGTAATTACAGACACATCGAGTGTATTCTGAGGTTAAATGCTTTGCTTAGAAACACAGTAATGATGGAGCTGGACTGGGATCTTTATACATGTCTTGTTCTGGGGTAACAATTGAACTTGTAATCTTTATGATATGGACATATATGTACAAATTCCATGTTTTCCATTAATAAATATGTCAATGTATCGATATTTACATTAAAGAATTTATGTATTCATAAACACAAAACAAAGTTTGCACACTGTTACTTCCCAATCAATGTAATGAGCTCACCAATAGTAGGGCCGGAACGATGCGTAGACGTAATCGATGACGTCAATTCCGTTAATACGTCGATTAACGTGGAATGTGTCGATGCGCCGCACGATTTACATTCATTCCCAATCAATGTAATCGTTCACCAATAGTAGGGCCGGAACGACGTAATCGATGACGTCTATTCCTTAAATATGTCTATTTGCGTGGAATAGGTCGATGCGTTGCACGGTTTACGTTCATTCCCAATCAATGTAAGCGTTCACCAAGAGTAGGGCCGGAACGACGCGTCAACGCATTTGATGATGTCAATTACGTAAATACGTCGATTTGTGTGGAATTCATCGATGTGTCGCACGATTTACGTTCAATCCCAATCAATGTAATGATGTAATGAATGACGCGTCAACGTAATCGATGACGTTGATTCCGTGAATACGTCAATTTGCATGGAATGCGTTGCACGGTTTACGTTCATTCCCAATCAGTGTAATCGCTCACCAAGAGTAGGGCCGGAACGACGCGTCAACGCATTTGATGATGTCAATTACGTAAATACGTCGATTTGTGTGGAATTCATCGATGTGTCGCACGATTTACGTTCAATCCCAATCAATGTAATGATGTAATGAATGACGCGTCAACGTAATCGATGACGTTGATTCCGTGAATACGTCAATTTGCGTGGAATGCGTTGCACGGTTTACGTTCATTACCAATCAATGTAAGCGCTCACCAAGAGTAGGGCCGGAACGACGCGTCAACGTAATCGATGATGTCAATTACGTAAATTCGTCGATTTGTGTGGAATTCATCGATGTGTCGCACAGTTTACGTTCATTCCCAATCAATGTAATGATGTAATGAACAACGCATCAAAGTAATCGATGACGTTAATTCCGTGAATACGTCAATTTGCGTGGAATGCGTCGCTGTGTTTACGTTCATTACCAATCAATGTAAGCGCTCACCAATATTAGGGCCGGAACGACACGTCGCGTACGATTTACATGGAATGCATCAATGCGTTGCACGGTTTTCGTTCATTCCCAATCAATGTAAGCGCTCACCAATAGTAGGGCCGGAAAGATGCGACGACGCAACCGATGATGTTGATTTTTATTACGTTGATTTGCGTGGAATGTGTCGATGCGTCGCACGGTTTACATTCATTCCCAATAAATGTATTGATGTAATGAACAACACGTCAAGGTAATCGATGACGTCGATTCCATAAATACGTTGATTTGTGTCGCTGCGTCGCACGGTTTCCGTTCATTCACAATCAATGTAAGCGTTCACCAAGAGTAGGGCTGGAACGACGCATCAACCTAATCGATGATGTCAATTCTGTAAATGCGTCGATTTGTGTGGAATTCATCGATGTGTCGCACGATTGATGTTCAATCCCAATCAATGTAATGAACGACGCGTCAACGTAATCGATGACGTTGATTCCGTGAATACGTCAATTTGCGTGGAATGCGTCGATGCGTTGCACGGTTTACGTTCATTCCCAATCAATGTAAGTGCTCGTCAATAGTAGGGCCGGAACGACGTAATCGATGACATCTATTCCATAAATACGTCAATTTGCGTGGAATGCGTCGATGCGTTGCACTGTTTCCCTAATCAGGCTAATCAAGCCCGCGAGAGGGATGAAGGCGACCGGAGACGGCAGTTTGAGAGAGAGTTACGGGCAGCTGCCCTGCATGCCTATATGTTTGCCGCCTCCTTTCCACTGAACTTTGTTACATCCCTAAAAAAAAAAAAATCATGTTTTGATGCATCTCCCTTTTCCCCCGGGGAATTTCCCCATTGGGATCAATAACACACGTCGATCCATCTACCTGTCCTAGACTAATGGCAAAGAGCCGCTTGGTATTTCACACCTGATGAGTCCAATCACGGTTCCCTTTGTGCCCTTAAATTGGAACGAGGATGGCATGTTATTAGATGACCGCCCATTAGCAACTGAATGATTTATTTAAATGAAGCCCCTCAGCTACTTTACATTAAGTTATATTAGAGTCACGGGGCGTCTCTCTCCCTCGTCTCGTCTGCTGCTCGACTGGAGAGAGGAGAATGAGTGGGAACAAAAGTGAAGCATAATCAAATATTATATGCTGAAATGCTTCCTCTGTACTTTAGAGTGCTGCCTACTGCATAATCAAGTGTCCCAATCACATGCTTCCTGTTATTATATTCTGCTGGATGGACGTGTCCAGGCCGTAGTTTACAGAGATATTATAGAAAGGCGTAAGACATGTTTGCATAGGCTCCATTCATACAGTACCTCACTGAAATCTGGAACGGCATTATTTAATCAGCATACTGAAGTAATTAATCAAAATAAATAATCAAGATTGCAGTTACAGCTTCCCAATTAACTAGAAAGTGAAATATATAGATATACGTTATATATATGGTGATAATTGTGTTTTTGGACCATCAGTTCTTCTAAACATCATTGTGAATTAATATATCAGAGGCATTAAATGCAAATGTGTTTTCACTAAATGAACACAAGGGAGAGTCAAATGTAATATTCTCATTGATTTGCACGTTTATACTTATATTTAATATATAATCATACATGGAAATAAATCTTATTTGCCTTCATGTATTTTTACTGAAACACTTTTTTTATGATTTTGGAAACCAGATGAATATTGCATCGTACTAAATTATTACTGTGGAACCCCGTCAAGATTATTATTATAATATTGAATTATTATTATTATTATTCATATTATTATTATTATTGAGAAATGTATTTATTTCTGTCCTATTACTTACCCCTAAACTGAGAATTATTTATTTCACCTTCACCAGGAGCTTTATTATGAAATGGGAAGTGCAATGTTTATTTGACAGTTATTATACAAACAAACAAACAAACCAACTTTTACACACAAACATACACACACAAACATACACAAACAAACATACACAAACACACACACACACACACACACACACACACACACACACACACACCACCATACACACACACACACACACACACTAACATACACAAACAAACACTCACACATACTAACATACATAAACAAACACACACAAACATTCTCAAACAAACACACACACACACAAACATTTACACACACAAACACACACACAAACAAACTTTTACACACAAACTTTTACACACAAACATACATACACAAACACACACACACACAAACATTTACACACACACAAACACACACACACCACCATACACAAACACACACACACACTAACATACACAAACACAAACAAACACTCACACACACACACAAACACTCACACATACTAACATACATAAACAAACACACACAAACATACTCAAACCTACACACAAACCTACACAAACACACACACACACACACACACACACACTAACATACATAAACACACACACACACACAAACATTCTCAAACAAACATACACACACACACTAACATACACAAACACAAACAAACACTCACACACAAACACTCACACATACTAACATACATAAACAAACACACACAAACACACACACACACACACACTAACATACATAAACACACACACACACACACAAACATTCTCAAACAAACATACACACACACACTAACATACACAAACAAACACTCACACACACAGACATACACACACACAAACATTTACACACAAACACACACACAAACATACACAAACACACACACACACTACCATACACAAACACACACACACACACACTAACATACACATACACAAACACACACACACACAAACACTCACACATACTAACATACATAAACAAACACACACAAACATACTCAAACCTACACAAACACACACACACACACACTAACATACTTAAACACACACACACACAAACATTCTCAAACACACACACACACACACATACACGCCTACTAACATACTTAAACAAACATACACACACACACACAGACACACACAGACATACACACACACACACACACACAGACATACACACACACAAAGTAACATACACAAACACACACAAACATACACTTACACACACACTAACATACATAAACATACACAAACACACACAAACATAAACACACACACATACACACATACTAACATACATAAACAAACACACACACATACTAACATGCATAAACAAACACACACACACTAACATACACACAAACACACACACACACTAACATACACACACACACACTAACATACACAAACACACACACACTAACATACACACAAACACACACACACACTAACATACACACACACACACTAACATACACAACACACACACACTAACATACACACAAACACACACACACAAACTAACATACACACAAACATACACATACACACACACACACACACTAACATACACAAACATACACAAACACTCACATGGTCTTGAGGTATTCCACAAGTAACTAAAAGTAGTCAGATTACATTACTTCCATATTGTAATATTTGGATTAGGTTACGGTTTACTCTTATCTCTGATAATACATTGTGATTGTCTCACCTGCAGGTCTTCTATAAGGCCGTGAGCTCGTTTGACCCCGAGTTCAATCTGTCCAATCAGAGCGGGAAGATTCTGAAGCTCAGTAACGAGACGGCTCATCTGTTCGTGGGTCTGTATCCCGGTTCGACGTACTCGTTCACCATAAGAGCCAGCACGGTGAAAGGATACGGACCGCCCACCATCACACAGTTCACGACCAAGATCTCACGTAAGAGCATTGCCGTCTCCATGGCAACCGCAATCATTGTGTTTGTGGGGTGTTTATATTTGGGCTTTTTGGGTTATTTTTTGTATTTATATCCAAAGTGACACTAACTGACTTTAAAACAACTCCAAAATGCCTCAGTGTGTGTGTGTTTTATGCGCTCATATGTCACCTGTCAATCATAAACAGCGCCGCGTATGCCGGGATACGAGCAGGAGACGCCGCTGAATCAGACCGACAGCACAGTGACAGTCCTGCTGAAACCGGCTCAGAGTCGAGGAGCACCTGTCAGGTGAGTAACACACAACTACATGACCCGTTCACTCATAGATGCACAAATACACAAACACTCGCTGCACGCTGTCTGTACTAGGGCGTGGCGATGAATCGAATCGATGAATCGGCGTGTCTATGAGTTGCGTGAAGTGACCGGGGAAGAGACTGAATCTTCTCTCGGTTGGAGCAGTCTCTGACACGGGAACGTTCATCACTTGCTGCAGCTAGATTATAACATGATTGCTCACGGCGTAGTGAATCATAATTTGTGTTCACTGTGTGTATCTTAACGGCGATATGCTGCTCTATTAAGAAGAGAACATGTGTTATTTGTGAGTTAAAGATGTATCGAGAGTCTTCGGCCCAATATACACTAAAACAAACGTTTTTGAATAATCTTTTTTAGCTTGTTTTCCAAACTGTAAAACTCATTTAAAACAACGTGCTTTTACTCTAGGAGCTGTACTGCAGAAGAAAAAATTATCAGAGAAATGTTACAATATTTAATCAGGGCTCGATATTAACGCTTGTAAGAGGATTTTTGAAGGGGCAACTGAGGATTTTACTTTCCCGATTAAAATTAATAAGTCAATAACGAAAAAATATCCGGCTTTGCACACGCACACACAGTCACACACACACACACACACTCACATGCGCACACACACACACACACACACACTCACATGCACACACGCTCACACACACACACAGTCACACACACACACTCACATGCGCGCACAGTCACACGCACACACACTCACATGCACGCACACACTCACGCACACACACACACAGTCACACACACACACTCACATGCGCGCGCACACACACACACTCACATGCACACACACTCACATGCACACACACACACACACGCTCACACACACACACTCACATGCACGCACAGTCACACGCACACACACTCACATGCGCGCACACTCACGCACACACGCTCACAATCTCACACACACACTCACATGCACGCACACACTCACACGCACGCGCACACACTCAAAATCTCACACGCACACACACTCACAATCTCACACGCGCACACACACACTCACGCACACCCTCTCTCACACACACACACTTAAACACTCACTCACAGACCCTCACACAAACTCTCTCACACACACACACTTAAACTCACACACACACACACCCTCACACAAACTCTCTCTCACACACACACACACACACACACACAAACTCTCTCACATACACACACACACACAAACTCTCTCACATACACACACACACACACACACCCTCTCTCACTCGCACTCACACACACACTCTCTCACACGCACACACACACACTCACAAACACATACACACAGACACAAATGAGTTGTGCATTTACAAACACACAACAGGCCGTGTTTTTGTAGTGGTTTTCATTTATTTATAACAATATCTGTACGATTATCATCACATTCATTGTTTGTGCATTTGATCCAGTTGTGCGGCCCTTCTTCCCTTTTGAAGATAAGAACAAAGCTGAGCTTTGATGCTGAGAACACGACCGTCTCACTGCCGTCTCACCCTCATCTCCTCTCTCGTGCGGGCAGATGGGCAGATCATTCGCAATGATAGATTGCTGTCCGGGGTCTTTCAGCATTTATTTAATATTTCAGCCTTTGGTTTGTGTTTATGTCTCAAAAAAGATAAAGGACGATGAAACGTTGTTCTTTTGAGTGATGCTTGATTCTTGACATCGCTGCAGGTTTTCAACATCAGAACTAAAAACATCAACTTAAACGCTTGATGAATATTTGCACTTTATATTGCGAGGTGCAGGGTTGGGCTGGAAAGGAATACATGAGACATATTCTGTGCACCAGTATCCACATTTTTTCCACAAATAAACATGTTCATGCATTGCTTTCCATGAGTGGGAATTGGGCATTCCAAAGTTGGGGAGAAATGGGGACAAAAAAACTACAAATAAAAAAACGTACCTTCACTTGATCACAAATCCATGCGTCTCTCCTTGCGAATGAA
Source organism: Xyrauchen texanus (assembly GCF_025860055.1). Taxonomy (NCBI): domain Eukaryota; kingdom Metazoa; phylum Chordata; class Actinopteri; order Cypriniformes; family Catostomidae; genus Xyrauchen; species Xyrauchen texanus. Next base: position 1,010,106 of record NC_068316.1, read on the forward strand.
CATCGACCGCTTGAAGTTTCGATAGCCTCTCTTTCTCTTTGCCAGATCCGTGCAGATCGTCGATGCTTACACTATATCCACTTAAGCGCTTAATAACGCGTTATCAGATAGCGTGACTGAAGGAAGGAGCTTCTGATTGGCTGACTCGTTTAGATAAGCATGCTTACCTTGGCCATTTGTAGTAGCAGGCGAAACGTGTTGAATGAAAGGTAAACAATGAATCAGCGAAAGTTTAATTTAAAGTGATTATATGTGAAGGCAGGGACGGATTATGGCTTGCAAAGGCCCTGTGTCCAATTATCTCCAATGGCCTCCCACCACCCGATAGTTTTTCGGGGGGGCGGGGTGTTCATTGTTCATGCCAAACCTTAAAGCCCAGGGCCCCCCCAGGTAGTCAAGGCCCCCCCAGGCAATAAAGGTTCCCCCGGTAGTCAAGGGCCCCCCCAGGCAGTCAAGGTTCCCCTGGTAGTCAAGGCCCCCCCAGGCAATAAAGGTTCCCCTGGTAGTCAAGGGCCCCCCCAGGCATTCAAGGTTCCCCTGGTAGTCAAGGGCCCCCCCAGGCAGTCAAGGTTCCCCTGGTAGTCAAGGGCCCCCCAGGCAGTCAAGGTTCCCCTGGTACTCAAGCCCCCCAAGGCAGTCAAGGTTCCCCTGGTAGTCAAGGGCCCCCCCAGGCAGTCAAGGTTCCCCTGGTAGTCAAGGCCCCACCCCAGGCAATAAAGGTTCCCCTGGTAGTCAAGGGCCCCCCCCAGGCAGTCAAGGTTCCCCTGGTAGTCAAGGGCCCCCCCAAGGCAGTCAAAGTTCCCCTGGTAGTCAAGGGCCTCCCCAGGCAGTCAAGGGCCCCCCAGGCAGTCAAGGTTCCCCTGGTTGTCAAGGGCCTCCCCAGGCAGTCAAGGGCCCCCCCCAGGCAGTCAAGTTTCCCCTGGTAGTCAAGGGCCCCCCAGGCAATCAAGGTTCCCCTGGTAGTCAAGGGCCCCCCCAGGCAATCAAGGTTCCCCTGGTAGTCAAGGCCCCCCCAGGCAGTCAAGGTTCTCCTGTAGTCAAGCCCCCCCCAAGCAGTCAAGGTTCCCCTGGTAACCAAGGGCCCCCCGGGCAGTCGAGGGCCCCCTGATAGATAAAAACTGTCACACTGTACAGATATGGGATAAAGGAATAGTTCACCCAAAAATTTACATTCTATCCTAATTTACTCACTCTCTGGTCACTGTCAAACCTATATGACAAGGATATGTGATGGTCTCAGTCACCATTCACTTGGTGAACTAGAATGCAGTGAAAGGCATGAATGGCGACTGAGACATTCAGTGTTTTCAGTGTTCACTTCTCATTTAAATGATCACAAACCGTCCAATCATTGAATCACTCATGATGTGTCACATGATCACTGCAGGCTGTCTAATATCTCTCTGATTAAAGGCCCACAGCAGCTCTCCAGAGACGGACGGGCATCATGAGTTTAGGCTATAATGTGCCTCGGCTGCTCCAGGAACTAGTCAAGCGCATGTCTTTCTCTCTGTCTTTATTTCCTTTATTTAGAATAGATAGAAACCTCCTTTCCTAATGAAAGAAGCACTTCAGCATGAATAAAGCATAGCCGCATTTTTGCACTTTTATCTTCATCGTGAAACATTCAGAGCGCTATTGACACCATTCTTGTCTGAGGGCATTTTAATGGAGGTATACAGACAGATGACACATGCGTCTGCTTCCATCGAGAACACTTTTAACACTCATATTTGACACTTTCAGTCGCAGAAAAGGAGAATATGGATGTGGGCATCTTCACAGGTGCATTTCAGTAATGACAGGTGATAAAATGTGCCATCCGTTGTGTTTGCAGGCGTCCTGGCGGGGCGATTCCAGCTCAAGCTAAGCACCGTTTCACTGATCACGAAACGCCGAGTCATCCTGTCATTTTAATTACCGCTGGCAGGTCTTAATGAAACACAAGCCTCGTTAATTACCACCAATGTGTGGATTTTGTTTACCGCTGGCGAGTGTGATATTGCATATTAAAGGGGATTTGGCTTTGGGTGTATTAGGTGAGTTTAAGCCATCACAGGCTGTTTGAATAACAGTGATGTCATGCTGTTAGCATCGACGCCACAAAACAGACCCTTCAGACGGCTTTATTTCCTGAGTGAAGAGAGGCATGAACGGTCAACTCGATGTCTGTATTCGTTGCTAATAATCAGGGCAATATGACCAAAATCTGAGCGTTAACATTTGCTGATAATAATCCCAAAAGTAATACATTGATATAACGAAACAAAAAAGTGCTTTTGTTTATTTGCATATAATTGAACATGAGCCAATCGTTGACCTACAGTTCACAGCAATCCATTTAAGCGACTGAATTCATCAGTCGTTCTGAGATCTGTTATGAGGACGTGTCAATGTACACTTGCGTCTCACTTTGGTCGTGTCACATCATAAACATCCAGTTTTAGGTCTTGAGATCCCAGAGTTTGGATTTGTGCTACATCATGAATGTGTTCTCATCTAGTGTTGCGCTGTCGGTAAGTGTGTTTGCTCTCGGTGTAAGCTGTGCATTGCCTATAATCGATGTTGGGTTTAATGCATTACTAAGTAATTAATTACTGCAATTAAATTACTTTTTCAGTGCAAAATGTAAAGTAAGGGATTACTCTGAATTTTTCAGTAATTAAATTGCAGATACTTCTGATGTAATTGCATTAAGTAGTCTGTGTATATATATATATATATATATATATATATATATATATATATATATATATATATATATATATATATATATATATATATATATATAAATAAAACAATAGTGAATTTAAAATCAAAATTTAACGTCTAATTTAAAAATGTATGTTTTCTAATTTAACGCCGCCCCCTTAAATTCCTTCTAAATGTATTTGTTTTTATATGATTTATTTGAAAGCATTATTTAATGGTTTTATAAAGTAATTAGTAATAAGTAATGCAGTTACTTTTCAGACTTTTCAGTAATCTAATTTCACTGTAGTAGATGTAATTAGCAGTTAGTAATCAAGTACTTTTAGTGTTTTTTTGAGTAATTTACCCAAAAGTGCCTATACATCGAATTTCACTTACTGTCCCCTGGAGTAAACAGGTGGTACTGCAAGCTTGAATTGCTCAGGAATCTTCCTTATTACAATCCGAGGACGTGATTAATTGTGTACATTTTTTATGGAATTAATCGCACTGAATTAACGCGTTAAATCGACAGCCGTAGCTTTAATTAAAATGGTTTGATTATTATCATGATTGTTATAACGTCATTTTTGTCTTCATTATAGTTTACAAAATTGAATTTGTATTTTTTTTTTTTGCCAGTAATTCCGCTGATATAAATACTGATACTATTATATAAATTGTATAGGTCTCTGCATATCGTTGCTGCCATTTTGTGGCCCATTCTGCCAATTTCGCCACCAGCCCCTCCCGATGGCCAGTCCGCCCCTGATCGGCCCCAAAGTGCGTCGGCCCACCGGGAAAATGCCCGGTATGCCAGATTACCAGTCCAGCCCTGAGCATGATATATATATATATATCATGGAAAATCTCTCGGTCTGAGTTACTGCTCACCCGCACTTAAACCTGAAATGATTGTGCAGTTCATACAGGGACTCGTTCCTGAACTGAGGACTGAAAGGACTCCGTGAGCAGGATAGGAAGAGAATGCGCTCAGAGGAAAGAGACGTTGATAAAAACCCGCAGAGCTCACAGTGTCTGCTCTTCCCTTGAGCACAGTATGAAACTCATGAAAAGCAGTACGCCATTATTCACCATCAATAGAGTAAAACACTCTCTTTAAATATTGCTCAGTTCTGCACGGAGGTAACGATATTCGGGTGAAGCTGGGAGGTGAATTGGAGAAAGCACAGAACGATGTTGTGCGCTTGGATGAAAATAGAAATGTGTTTTTAAACTCTGTTTGCATTCTAACACAGACTCCTGGTCTTACTGTGAACGATTCATCAGGGCACGCTTTCACAAAGAAATCTTAAATTAATTAGCACCCCTGCTTTACACCAGCCAATCAATTCCCACCATGCTCTTGTTGTTGAATTTGTGCATACATGAATTCACGTATGCTTTAAATTGTCGACTGGTTTGCCTCAATTTCAGTCCAAATGATCCGTGCAGGACTTTGGTGTCTTTGCCATTATAACTGATGTTCTTTTGTTGTTTTTAAGTCACTGATTCTCGTATTACAGGACAGGCTTTAAGAGCAAAGCCTCGTATTCATGAAAGGATGAATGTAAATCTGTGTGACTTATGAAACACTGACAATCTCAGAGCGGCTTAGAAAGCGCCGGTGTTTCAATTCCAAATAGCAGATGTTTCATCGTGATACGCTACAACGCAATCACAAACACGATTAGATTGCTTTGAGAAAGAAGAAACGTGTAGGAATAAAAACACCCCTCTTAATTGAATGCCGGTGTGCGTTCGCTGTATTCGCCAACCGTCTCCGTGCGTCCACATGTCGGGAGTGTTCAGCTATTGACCAGAGATGAGCTGCGTTTGTTGACTCGCAAACGAGAGTACAAAAGTAAAGGGATTAGAATTAGCGTTTGTCAGTTTTTGTCTCCCACTCCAGGCCTGAGGTGGCCTGTGTCGCCCCCGCACGCTCGCACAAAGACCAGCACCTGTATTGGAAGCAATGTGCGCCGGTTTATCACGGCTTTCATGTGAAACGCTCCTTTGCCTTAATGCTATCGGCCTCGCTGCATCGCAGCCAAGTGCAGTGTTAAAGCAGGCACTCTTCTCTATTTCTGGACACAATTACTCCTGCAGTTTTCCGGATTGCTCTCGCTTTCATCCCTCGGGGTGTCGTCTCTCCGTGTCTGCTCTTTTTCCAAGAGAATAGCCATTTTCCACTCTAGAGGAGCGTTGCATTGTTTCAGGTCTTCTGCAGAGGTGGAGATGCCGCTTCAGGGCTTCTGTTTGCTTTGAGAAACCATGACATGTTTACAGAGCGAGCCAGCGTGATAGAGGAGGTGACAATAGTGGGTTTGGTCTTATGAGAGTTCGGCACATCATAGATGATGTTTCAATGAAGGGATTCTTCTTAAGCTAAAGATATTGTCTGTTTAAGTCGATGTGAAAGCTGGTGTGACCGTATGATACAGTAAGCAGCTTTTAATACCTCTTAAAGGAACTCTTCATCCAATTTGATTTCCCTTGTTCAATAAAAGTACATCAGACGACCAACTGGTGCCGCTTATAGTCCTGAAGATAAGAACAGAAATGTTATGATGCTTTAGTATTGATATTTTTCTAAATGGCTCCATTCTGATATCTGTTAAAAGGTTTAGAAATGTCTTTTCTCCTTTATACAGTTGTTTTTGTTCAAATATGTTACTAAAACTTTAAAAGGTAATTTACTTGGTAACACTTTACATAAAGGTCCTATTAGTAAATGCATTGGGTATCATGAACTAACAGTGATTTAATGCATCTTTCAGCATTTTTAAATCTTTGTTATGGTCATTTATAAAAATACTATTGATCATGTTAGTTCATAGTAACAAATACAACTTCTAATTTAATATATTATAAAAAATATAATATTTCATTATTATATTTGCCTGGGTATCTCGGCGAGTATTGACGTTGACTATCACATCAGGAGACGTGAGTTTGAATTCAGGGCGTGCTGAGTGACTCCAGTCAGGTCTCCTTAGCAACCAAATTGGCCCGGTTGCTAGGGAGGGTAGAGTCACATGGGGTAACCTCCTCGTGGTCGCTATAATGTGGTTCTCGCTCTCGGTGGGGCATGTGCTGAGTTGTGCGTGGATGCCGCGGAGAATAGCGTGAAGCCTCCACACGCGCTACGTCTCCACGGTAACGCACTCAACAAGTCACGCGGATTGATGGTCTCAGACGTGGAGGCAACTGAGATTCGTCCTCCGCCACCCGGATTGGGGCGAGTCACTACGCCACCACGAGGACTTGAAGCGCATTGGGAATTGTCCGTTACACATTGGGGAGAAAAAGAGAAACTAGATAGGTATATTTCCTGAAGAAAATGTGACTGGTGCTGGCCGTGGCAAAACTCGTCAAATAGAATTTTCTAACTTGTTGCTAAGCACTAAAATAATGGTCATAGAATGTTGTTAGCATGTGTTTTTCATGATGGTAGCATGTAGGTGTTATGTTTGTGTTAGCATGATGCTAGCACGTTTTTAGAATGTTTTAGCACTTCGCTAGGTGATACTAGCATGTGTTAGCATAATACTAGCACGTTTTTAGCATGTTTTAACACTTGGTTAGGCGATGCCAACATGTGTTAGCATGATGCTAGCATGTTTTTAGCATGTTTTAGCACTTCGCTTGGCAATGCTAACATGGGTTAGCATGATGCTAGCACGTTTTTAGCTTTTTATTAGCACTTCGCTAGGCGATGCTAGCATGTGTTAGCATGATGCTAGCATGTTTTTATCGTTCGATCTACGTCATCAAACACGCTCCACGTCCTGATGGATGGAGACGCCAGTAAACAAAGCACTGTGTTTCTGCTGTACCGACGAGATTAAGAAATTCGAAACATTGTGACCGCAAAAAAACATTGACGTTTACATATAAACACCGGATAATATTCCACGAAGGTGTTACAGGAAGATAATACGAAGATAAATTGAACTGGTGGATTGGATCCTTCCATCTTGTAAGGAAAACTTTTATAATTGTTGTGATTTTATGCAGTCATAGCATATCATATTTATAAATCAAGAAGGGTTAACACTTAATAGTTTTGGAGTATTCAATAAAATAGAGCCTAAACACAAGCTTACGTGCTGATAGCCTTAATGCCGAGTCCGGACTGCTTAATGTCAATGGCGGGCCGTGCATTTAAAGTTTAGAAACACAGTTTCACAATGAATAAGACGCCCTATGTTTGTTTGCATCATGCATTGTGTCGCCGCTAACTAGTAATGCCAACTGACATTGTAAAAACACGTCCACGCGCGAAAGTCAGAACTTAAAACGACACTTAATGCTCAAGCAAGCCGAATTTTAACTGTTTTGTTTATTTAACGTTAAAAATTATAATGTTTCATATGAATCTACAATGAGGCCTTTAATCGATAAAATCGATCTAATAATATTCGCGATTTAAACGTTGTTTGCAATCCAATTCGTTTCGTCAGGTACACGGTTATGCTGCTTACGTTCAGGTTGCATGTTGGATATTCCCACTTGATATCTCCGACCATAAATGCATCCCATTCCCCGATATTCGGAACTTCAACGCTCCCGTTAGCTTAGCAGGGGTTTGACTCCGAGTAAACTTCCCGTTGCGTTTGACGGAATGCGTTGTGAAGGCTGTTCAAAGTAACGTTTATCTTTAAATAACAGGCACAATAACGCCGCTACAATCTGGGCCGCCATCTTGATTGTTTTGGGTTGAATGGCTCACATGACTGCGCCACGTGATGACAAATGCAACGTCGTTTTTTAATATCTCCGTCTTCCCCGTCCACACTACAACACGAAGACGCCATTTTCAAATGTATCCACTTGGGAGAGCGTTTTGAAAAACTCCCGTTGTGGACGGAAGGACAACATTTAGAGAGAAAGGTAATGGTTGCTGTGCTTATGCTACAGTAAAATATATGACCTAATGTACATTTCCTGTCATAGCCGAAACAGTTGGCCTTTATAATCCATGTTCTGATCCATAATTCATAGATGATCCTCGTAAGCCATCAATCTAGGGCTTGGTTTATGTGAGAAGGGAAAAATAGAGGATCTTTAGAGTTCATGTCATCAATTCAGGCACCTCAGAAATGCTTGTGAGTCGAGACTGATCAGTAGTCCCAAAACTCTGGGTTTAAGATGACATATATTACACATACAACAAGCCTGGATGAAAGCCATTAAACCCGGCAGCATTGTGCTCCGACTGCATAGAACTGATCCATGATGCACACTTATGAGCGAAGAGCACTTCACCTGTTCAGATCCTGTTATATACGGCTGAAAGGGTCACTAAATCCACACGTTAATGGCTCTTAGTAAGGAACCTTCCCTTCAGAGTACATGAAAAATTCATCCCAGTCTTGGCCCAAAGCATCCCAGCACAGAGTGGAATAGGCCTATAATTGGTAAATGTTCACATGACCTGTTGAATGTGCTGCTGAACCGGCTGTGCGGTGCGAGGAGGCCTAATTGGTGTCAGGCGAGGTTGCGTGTGCAGCGAGCACGACCGAGCTCTTCTCATCATTTAGCAGGTATTTGTTGTTGTTGATGCTGGTGTGTTGAGTTTGTTATCGTCTCGTGGGCCTCACGCCGGTCATAATGAGCGTCACGGCACATAGTGCTCGGTCGCTGCTTGTTCCCATGGATTCAGCTCGGTCCACATTAATTAGAAGAGTTTCCTAGGTCACTGGTCCTGAAGTCAGAATAAACAAGTGAAGATGATGGATGTGAGGAAGATCAGAGCTTCTGTTTGTCTGCAGGATTTGAAGAGGTTGAGGGCTTCTTTTCAGTAGAATGAGAGAGAGACTCTCATCCTTACATTCCCCCTATACATCCCCTGAGAGTAAAGTAACGATCAGCCGGCAGTGCTGGAAACATCTTGTCACTCTTTAGAATAACTTGCATGAAGAACTTAACAAAGATTTTTATATTTGCTGAAGAAACTTTTTTGGTCCTCGACAGCAAGATGCTAGGGTGTTGTTGGTGGTTGGTTGCTAGGGTAGTCTGGGTAGTTTCTATGGTGTTTTATGTTGTTTTTAGGTTATATTGGGTGGTTGCTAGGTTGTTCTGGGTGGTTGCTAGGGTATTCTGGGTTGTTCTGGGTGGTTGCTAGGCTGTTCTAGGTGGTTGTTATGGTGTTCTGGGTGGCTTATGGGGTGTTTTGGATGGTTGCTATGGTATTCTGGGTAGTTTCTATGGTGTTTTATGTTGTTTTTAGGTTATATTGGGTGGTTGCTAGGTTGTTCTGGGTGGTTGCTAGGGTATTATGGGGTGTTCTGGGTGGTTGCTAGGCTGTTGTAGGTGGTTGTTATGGTGTTCTGGGTGGTTTATGGGGTGTTCTGGGTGGTTGTTATGGTGTTCTGGGTGGTTGTTAGGGTATTCTTTGTGGTTTTTAGGGTGTTCTGGGTGGTTTTTAGGCTGTTCTGAGTGGTTGTTATGGTGTTCTTTGTGTATTATGGGGTGTTTTGTGTGGTTGTTATGGGTGGTTAGGGTATTCTTTGTGGTTTCTATGGTGTTCTGGGTGGTTATGGTGTTCTGGGTGGTTTATGGTGTGTTTTATGTGGTTGTTAGGGTATTATTTGTGGTTTGTAGGGTGTTCTGTGTGGTTGTTAGGGTGTTCTGGGTGGTTGTTAGGGTATTCTTTGTGGTTTTTAGGGTGTTCTGGGTGGTTTTTAGGCTGTTCTGAGTGGTTGTTATGGTGTTCTTTGTGTATTATGGGGTGTTTTGTGTGGTTGTTATGGGTGGTTAGGGTATTCTTTGTGGTTTCTATGGTGTTCTGGGTGGTTATGGTGTTCTGGGTGGTTTATGGTGTGTTTTATGTGGTTGTTAGGGTATTATTTGTGGTTGTTAGGGTGTTCTGTGTGGTTGTTAGGGTGTTCTGTGTGGTTGTTAGGGTGTTCTGGGTGGTTGTTAGGGTATTCTTTGTGGTTTTTAGGGTGTTCTGGGTGGTTTTTAGGCTGTTCTGAGTGGTTGTTATGGTGTTCTTTGTGTATTATGGGGTGTTTTGTGTGGTTATGGGTGGTTAGGGTATTCTTTGTGGTTTCTATGGTGTTCTGGGTGGTTTATGGTGTGTTTTATGTGGTTGTTAGGGTATTATTTGTGGTTTGTAGGGTGTTCTGTGTGGTTGTTAGGGTGTTCTGGGTGGTTGTTAGTGTATTCTTTGTGGTTTTTAGGGTGTTCTGGGTGGTTTTTAGGCTGTTCTGAGTGGTTGTTATGGTGTTCTTTGTGTATTATGGGGTGTTTTGTGTGGTTATGGGTGGTTAGGGTATTCTTTGTGGTTTCTATGGTGTTCTGGGTGGTTTATGGTGTGTTTTATGTGGTTGTTAGGGTATTATTTGTGGTTTGTAGGGTGTTCTGTGTGGTTGTTAGGGTGTTCTGGGTGGTTGTTAGTGTATTCTTTGTGGTTTTTAGGGTGTTCTGGGTGGTTTTTAGGCTGTTCTGAGTGGTTGTTATGGTGTTCTTTGTGTATTATGGGGTGTTTTGTGTGGTTGTTATGGGTTGTTAGGGTATTCTTTGTGGTTTCTATGGTGTTCTGGGTGGTTGCTGTGGTGTTCTGGGTGGATTCTGGGGTATTATTGGTGGTTTTGGAGTGTTTTTGAGGGTTTCTGGGGTTTTCTTGGTAGTTGCTAGGGTGTTCTAGTTGGTTACTTACTGGCCCAAGTGATAAGAGTCCAAGTCATTATGATATGTGATATAGGCCTAATGTTAATGAAAAATAAGCTAAAGTATTTATTACATATTAAAGTTACACCATTTGTTTAATAGTCATTGCTAGCTTGTTCCTGAAATATATTAGACAAAGCTGTTTGCACCCAATTAATGAGACTTAGATTGTAATTCAATTTCACTCAGTCAATTGATAATTTCTCCTCTTTAAAACAGATGTTTGTTCTTGTTTTAATGTAGCTTTATTTAAAGTTTCACTGATATTTAATTTGATCTCTGTTATGATAAACAGATGTATTTTTCACACCTGTGATGCAGATAGAATCTGTCAGTAATGAGGCATTAAATGAGGGTTGAATTGATATCTTCTGCTCTGGACTGTAGATCACAGCACTGTCGTATCTGTAAAATAGTGGGTGGCCTTTCAGAAGACTGTAAATCATCAGAACTCTCTCTCTCTCCTTCAGCAGCTTTTGTTCTTGGCTCAGGGTCTGTCATTAACCATCTCTCTCAACAGCCTCTTTGGCTCTAGGTAATATTTTATTACATTCCATGTTATTCCAATGAAATGTAATGGGGGGAAAAGTACTGAAAATGAAAAATAATAAAAAAATACTTGTAAAAAAGTAATGGATTTTGTTTTAAGAAATGGAAATAAAAAAATAATGGAATTAAAAAAGTAATGTCATTTTTTTTAAGTAATGGAATTTAAAAAGTAATGGTAATAAAGTAATGGAATTTAAAACGTAATGGATTTTTTTAGTAATGGAATTTTATAATGGGAATAAAAAAGTAATAGAAATAAAAAAGTAATGGAATTTTATTACGGGAATAAAAAAGTAATGCAATTAAAAAAGTAATTGATTTTTTTTAGGTAATGGAAATTAAAGAATTATGGAATTAAAGTAATGGAATTTAAAAAGTTGTGGAATTTAAAAAGTAATGGAATTTTTTTAAGTAATGGAATTTAAAAAGTTGTGGAATTAAAAAAGTAATGGATTTTTTTAAGTAATGGAATTAATAAGTAATGGAATTAAAAAGTAATGGAATTTAAAAAGTAATGGAATTTAAAAAGTAATGGATTTTTTTTAAGTAATGGAATTAAAAAGTTGTGGAATTTAAAAAGTAATGGATTTTTTTTTAAGTAATGGAATTAAAAAGTAATGGAATTAAAAAAGTAATGGATTTTTTTTAAGTAATGGCTTTAAAAAGTAATGGAATTAAAAAAGTAATGGATTTTTTTATAAATAATGGAATTAAAAAGTAATGGAATTAAAAAAGTAATGGATTTTTTTTAAGTAATGGAAATAAAAAGTAATGGAATTAAAAAAGTAATGGATTTTTTTTAAGTAATGGAATTAAAAAGTTGTGGAATTTAAAAAGTAATGGATTTTTTTTAAGTAATGGAATTAAAAAGTAATGGAATTAAAAAAGTAATGGATTTTTCTTTAAGTAATGGCTTTAAAAAGTAATGGAATTAAAAAAGTAATGGATTTTTTTTTAAATAATGGAATTAAAAAGTAATGGATTTTTTTTAAGTAATGGAAATAAAAAGTAATGGAATTAAAAAAGTAATGGATTTTTTTTAAGTAATGGAATTAAAAAGTAATGGAATTAAAAAAGTAATGGATTTTTTTTAAGTAATGGAATTAAAAAGTAATGGAATTAAAAAAGTAATGGATTTTTTTTAAGTAATGGCTTTAAAAAGTAATGGAATTAAAAAAGTAATGGATTTTTTTTAAATAATGGAATTAAAAAGTAATGGAATTAAAAAAGTAATGGATTTTTTTTTAAGTAATGGAAATAAAAAGTAATGGAATTAAAAAAGTAATGGAATTAAAAAAGTAATGGATTTTTTTTAAGTAATGGAATTAAAAAGTAATGGAATTAAAAAAGTAATGGATTTTTTTTAAGTAATGGAATTAAAAAGTAATGGAATTTAAAAAGTAATGGGAAAAAATAAATGGAATTAAAAAATTGAAAAATAAAAATGTAATGGAAGTTACAAAAAAGTAATGGAAAAGTAATTTCTGTTGAAAAGTATATTTAATATGCTCGTTGTGAGTGCATTCTATAAAATAATAATTATCTCTCGACTGAAAATCATCATGTAAACTGATTCGTCAGAAGGTGTGGGAAACTTGTCTGTAATGACGAGTTATAGAAATGTATTTAGCAAACATTGAATATGCAGATCTGTAGTGGCGGTCGGTGATGTCCCTTGTTCTAGCCACTAGCATAACTGCTAAATGTTTCAAAAATAACTGTTTCAGTTTCCCAGTGCATTTCATGTGAAGCCAAACTGATTTCATGATGTCATCTTCATGTACAGTAAGTCTCATGCCACACGCTGCTGAACCACACGCTCTATTTCATAGCCATACGGTGGCATTTTACATTTCAAGGGGGCAAAGTAGTAAAACAGATGCTCCAAATGAAGCAACCGGGTGAAAAAATGCAATCTACCCCCCAGAATTGTGTTTTATTTTGGGCTGTTCTTTGTTCTTGGCTCGGTATCTGAATTCATTTTCACAGGATTTACTTTCAAACTTTGTGTGGGTAATTAGTAAAAGAGTCAATTATTCTCCTGCATAATTGATTAATTCTATTAACCTTTGTGAAATAATCCATCCGTGTCTGATTAACCTAAAACCCTCTTAATTTAATTATCAATCAGTCCGTTCACTTGCGGATAATGTTCCACTAATTGCACCAATCACACATTTTAATTGCAAGTTGGTTTGTGGGGGATCGAGCAGCAGCACTGACTCTTGATTACTTCCGTTATGAACAGAAACCAACATTAAACCTCTGATTTAAAGACATTTACAAGGTTATTCTTTATTTGATGTTTATCTGTTTCAATGGTAAATATATTACAGAAGTGAAATGGCTTGAAATGCTGTTTACTGTTATTTGTTATTCAATTCTATTCAATCATTCAAAAATACATTCAAATTCAATTCACAATAAACAGAGAGGAGTCCTGGATATCGTCGTTACTGAAGTTTAAAAAATATTTTATTACATTAAAAAAAATATAAAAAGCACAATTTATTCTGGTCAAATGTAGTAACACTGGGAAAACATTTTGATATTTGTGAAAAAAAATAAATATATATATATATATATATATATATATATATATATATATGGATATATACACTCACCTAAAGGATTATTAGGAACACTTGTTCAATTTCTCATTAATGCAATTATCTAATCAACCAATCACATGGCAGTTGCTTCAATGCATTTAGGGGTGTGGTCCTGGTCAAGACAATCTCCTGAACTCCAAACTGAATGTCAGAATGGGAAAGAAAGGTGATTTAAGCCATTTTGAGCGTGGCATGGTTGTTGGTGCCAGACGGGCCGGTCTGAGTATTTCACAATCTGCTCAGTTACTGGGATTTTCACGCACAACCGTTTCTAGGGTTTACAAAGAATGGTGTGAAAAGGGAAAAACATCCAGTATGCGGCAGTCCTGTGGGCTGAAAATGCCTTGTTGATGCTAGAGGTCAGAGGAGAATGGGCCGACTGATTCAAGCTGATAGAAGAGCAACTTTGCCTGAAATAACCACTCGTTACAACCGAGGTATGCAGCAAAGCATTTGTGAAGACACAACACGCACAACCTTGAGGCGGATGGGCTACAACAGCAGAAGACCCCACCGGGTACCACTCATCTCCACTACAAATAGGAAAAAGAGGCTACAATTTGCAAGAGCTCACCAAAATTGGACAGTTGAAGACTGGAAAAATGTTGCCTGGTCTGATGAGTCTCGATTTCTGTTGAGACATTCAGATGGTAGAGTCAGAATTTGGCGTAAACAGAATGAGAACATGGATCCATCATGCCTTGTTACCCCTGTGCAGGCTGGTGGTGGTGGTGTAATGGTGTGGGGGATGTTTTCTTGGCACACTTTAGGCCCCTTAGTGCCAATTGGGCATCGTTTAAATGCCACGGCCTACCTGAGCATTGTTTCTGACCATGTCCATCCCTTTATGGCCACCATGTACCCATCCTCTGATGGCTACTTCCAGCAGGATAATGCACCATGTCACAAAGCTTGAATCATTTCAAATTGGTTTCTTGAACATGACAATGAGTTCACTGTACTAAAATGGCCCCCACAGTCACCAGATCTCAACCCAATAGAGCATCTTTGGGATGTGGTGGAACGGGAGCTTCGTGCCCTGGATGTGCATCCCACAAATCTCCATCAACTGCAAGATGCTATCCTATCAATATGGGCCAACATTTCTAAAGAATGCTTTCAGCACCTTGTTGAATCAATGCCACGTAGAATTAAGGCAGTTCTGAAGGTGAAAGGGGGTCAAACACAGTATTAGTATGTGTTCCTAATAATCCTTTAGGTGAGTGTATGTATTTATTTATTTTTTGTCTGGAAAAAAAGTGTTTAAACCCATTTTTGAAATTAACGATTAATTTGTGTACACTCATAAATGATGCAAGGAAACTATTTTAATTTATGGTTACACCAATTGACATTTAAAACAAATATGTTATTATTTATTTATTTATTTTTTGGGTTGAAAAGTGTTTTTATATATATATATATATATATATATATAATAAAAAAATGTTTTATTAATTAATTAATTTATGAAACCAAAGTCGACACAAAGTTTCTTTTTTAACTAAATGTGTTTTAACCCTTTAAGCTCTGAAGGTGTTTTTAAAGATTTCTCAGTTAAGTGGCATGCCCCAAAATTAAAGACTTATAACTTGACAATAATAACAATAAAAATAAGTACATAAATAAATAAACAATGCTCAAGTATTTGGTATCATTGAAAAGGAGGCTCTGAAAAACTGCTTTTGTTTTGTTCACAATCATGTCGACTGTATCCGAGAGAAAGTTTGTGTTGATACGACAAAGCAATCAAAAGTTACAACATTACAAATATAATTGATCATAGTGTCCAAAAACATCTCCAAACAAATAAAAGATAATAATTGTACATAAGAACTAATTACACATGCAAACACAACAATGACTAAAGGTTTGCATAGCATGCAGACATGATTTTAGTCATGAGATTTCACACAATGAGTTTCATTCTGTGTCATTTGAGTCATCATTGAGTCTGTGTCGTGTATTTGGCGCCATCTCCTGGTGGTCATATGTAACATTGTGCTTCATGTGGATTATCTAATGATCTATACATCTGATTATCTTGTGTGTGGACTCGATTGAAAGATAATCACTGACTCTAAATAATCATATGTGATAGTTTAAGTTCTGTTTATATATCATGAAGTTATAAGCGAATAGGCGGCATATAAGCAACACCTGTTGACATGAAACATAATTGTCGATGACATATACATTATGTTTGTTGTAATCAACATTATGCCACAAATGCAGTTGATTGAGCTCAACTTTTAATACTGGTCAAGCATCGCCTTTACCCGCTCTGACTTTGATAGAGAGGCAGCAGAAGCGGCTCTGTGCCCTTTTGGCATTAGAAATATTAAACAGCAAATCGAGTCTCTCTGGGAACTTGTAAAGCTAATTTGTCTCCTGCGTCTCTCGGCTGGAGGACGGTGAGTTTGATTTGGAGGATCTGCTGTAGGTAGTGTGTTTCTGTGCGGTTCTGGCTTTAATAAAGCGACCTGAAGCCCCGGCTGCTCGTAATTTCACCTCCATTTCATTTGTCTCAGAGTGTCACAGACAGACAATATTCTCTCTCAGACTCTGAGCTCCGGCTCTCTTGATCCGCCTGCTGAATTGAAGAGAAAATCTTCCATCCTTTCTTTCCCGTCTTCCATCAGTTCTCTACATATCCGACGCACTTGTGAGCCTGACTCACTGATGAGAGTGAACTTGTGTCGAAGCTCTCGTACATGTTATCAGCGGAGTTTGGGCTCGTTGAATTGGCCACACTCTGGGATTCAGCTCTTGTGGTGTTCGGGGTCAAAGGTCAGAGTTTTAATATCTGAAAATACCGAGGCCAGTTTGGTAGGGGAGAGGCTTTTATTTCATACCGTTTAAATCCCACTGAAGATGGGATATCGCCGCTTCGCTCTCAACGCTATAAATTACATGGCGACGTGCTCCGTGTGGAGCTGGTTTCTCGCCGGCCTCGGGCTGTCGTCTTTAGCCTGTTATTTAAATCTGTTCAGAGGAACACTCTTGGGGAACATCAGAGCTCACCGCTGGCTCCTCTGCCCCGGTGCCAATCTAACCACCAGCCGCCAGGATTATTCCTGTTGCATACATGAATCTGTGCTGTGGCAGCGCTGGACACTCGTGTGGTTCACTGAAGACATTTGGGCTCTCGTGTGTTTGTGGTCTGCCGATGAGATTTGCTAAACCCAGATTTGACTGGAAGCTCAAACATGATTTGTAAACTTAAACAGTAATACAATAATAATTACAAAACAATAAAACATGGTAAAAAACGATTTCATGTACAATGGCAATAATGTGATATTTAACATAAGAATACCATGTTTGTCCTGCTGTTTTTAATTTAATTACTTTTTTTTTTTTTTTTTGGACATTTATCATTGGAACATCATGGTTTTTTGGACATGTTACCATGGTAACACTGTGGTATTTTAGATATTTACCATGGTAGTACTGTTTTTTTGGGCATGGTCCCATTTTAATACCATGATATTTAATATATTTACTATGGTAATGCCATATACTGTATTTTTTCATGTACTATGGCAATGCTGTTGTGTTCATTTACCATAGTAAAATAATGGCCAATGGTGATGCCATGTTATTTGAGACATTATACCATATATTTATATATGTAGCATTTTTTTTACCATAATACCAAAATTACAAAAACACTATGCCAAATTTTTTTTATAAATGCTACATATAAAATTAGGGCTGTCAATCAATTAAAAATTTTAATCGAATTAATTACATGGTGTCCCGATTAATTAATCACATATACAATATTTGCAAGAAAGCCCCTCATATAACAATAACTCAATATATAATGATGAAATAATGATACATAGTTATCTTTAAATATTTAAAAATTATTTATAGATAAAATAACAAATATTCAGATAATTAACATGCATTACATTCCTGTAGCAGAAGAGTTCATCATTAATAAGACCATTCAAAAAGCAGCTTTAGAATACAATGTATTGATTATTACCATATTATTGATCATAAGTCAATCATTGGCTCACAGTTCACAGTAATCCATTACAATACAATTTATCAATCAGAGATTTATTATGAGGGCTTGTTTAATGTCCTGCATCAGACATTTTTTATTTTTAAGAAACATGCCACATAGTGCACAATACTACAGATGTATTTGCCAATAATGCCAAGACATTATATTCATTATATAGTGCAATGCTTTTCAATGCTTTGGAGTTGTTGAAGGTACAAAGAATATTTAAATCAGATTTCAAGTCTTTACAATATTTAAATTACTCTTAGTTCAGATTTGTGCTCCATCAAGTGTTTTGAACACAAGAATGTAACTCATGTTTGTGTTGTTCTGCTGAAGTGTTTCTTCACTGTATAAACTGTGTGTTGCTCACACAGCTGAAGTGTCACTTACTGCCCCCTGGAGTAAACAGATGGTACTACAAGCATTTCTCAGGAAAGCATTGCGATTAATTGCGTTCATTTTTTGTAAAATTAATCGCACGCTATTAACGCGTTAAATCGACAGCCCTAATAAAAGTATATGGTATAATCATTGGAATCTCTAAAATACCATGGTATTTTTGTTTTTTGGCATGGTATTATGGTAATACATTATACCACAGTATTTTAGAGATTTATCATGGCAATACCATACTTAATTTTTATTTATTTACATTTACCATAATAAAATATAAATTTGCCGAGCCGTGGTAATACCATGGTAATTTTTAAACATTTACATTGGTTATATCATATATTTTTTATATGTACCATGGTAATACCATATATATATATATACATACATTATTTATTTATTTTGCATGTACTCTGGCAATGTTGTTTATTCTATATACATTTTATTTATTAATTCATATTTAACATTAATCATTGTAATGCCATGTATTATTCCAATGCTTTTTTTTTGGACATGGTATTATGGTAATACATGGTATTTAAGACGTTACCATGGTAATACCATATATTTGTGTATGTACCATGGATGATGATTATATTAATATTCAGTTTATATGGCACTGCACGTACTTCAAATAATACCTTGACATTACTGTTATCATATACATGTGAGTGGTGGTGGCGTAGTGGCTAAAGCACAGGGCTGTTAATCAGAAGGTTGCAGGTTCGAACCCCACGGCCAACACCATTGTGTCCTTGAGTAAGGCACTTAACTCCAGGTTGCTCCGGGGGGATTGTCCCTGTAATAAGTGCTCTGTATAATACATTGGTACTCAGAAGGTTGCTGGTTCGATCCCCACAGTCACCACCATTGTGTCCTTGAGTAAGGCACTTAACTCCAGGTTGCTCCGGGGGGATTGTCCCTGTAATAAGTGCTCTGTATAATACATTGGTACTCAGAAGGTTGCTGGTTCGATCCCCACAGCCACCACCATTGTGTCCTTGAGTAAGACACTTAACTCCAGGTTGCTCCGGGGGGATTGTCCCTGTAATAAGTGCACTGTAAGTCGCTTTGGATAAAAGCATCTGCCAAATGCATAAATGTAAATGTATATACAGTGTTTTTTAGTTTGTTTTTGATGGTGCAATCATGTTTATGTTTGATAACGGTAATGATGAGGTATACTTTAAAGTATGTGCAGTGCAATATAAATATAATATGAATATAGTAATCATTGTTCATGTGAAAGTGGTATGATGTTTACTATGATATAAAGCCACTAAATGCATGTGTGTCTCTCTCTGCAGTGTGTATCAGGTCGTTGTTGAAGAGGAGCGCCCGCGTCGTTCACAGAGAGCGGCGGAGATCCTGCGCTGTTACCCGATCCCCATTCACTTCCAGAACGCGTCTGTACTCAACTCGCAGTACTACTTCTCAGCTGAGTTCCCCGCTGCTCGTGTGCAGGCCCCGATGCCCTTCACCATCGGTGACAACCGTACGTATGACGGGTACTGGAACCTGCCACTGTTGCCCCACAAGAGCTACAGCATCTACTACCAGGCAGTGAGCACGGCCAACGGGGTGAGAACTAACAGCAAACTCTCACAAACTACAGTTTCATGCTTTCTGATCGTCCTGTACCACGTCTGAGGGATCATTCATGTCTGAATGTTTATTAGCCTTTTCATTAGTTAAGACTCATTTAAAGGCTCTCAGGTTTTGCCCGTTGCAGTACAACACGGCTTGTGTTGTGATGCCGTGAACACGCGCCCTGAAAGTGAACTTTTCCTCGCTGTGATGCAATTAAAACTCTTGCAATTAAAACTAAAAACTACTGACTTAACAGCATTGTTTTCTCACAGGTCAGGTGCCATCTTCAGCTCACTTTGATGAATCGCATCTGATGCGACCTGGTCAAATGTGCTCCGTTTTGGGCTTGTTGCTTTAAAATGATATTTTCCGGCGTACTTCACATCACATGCTAGTGTTCTTTAATTGCTCCCAATTAGCAGAGCGCCACCAATTATAGGAAGCAGTTTCTTGTGTCCCTGGTGACACTCGTTTACAGAAAAACACAAGTCAGTTTGCGAAGGACCCCAGCGAGACGCTCTTGTGACCTTACCGCTCTTCAATTCGCTCTTCCTCCTCCAATTAATTCCTTTTTGAAATTCCACATTTATTTGCCTTCTATTATTGTCTTCACAAACAATGTTTTGGTGAGGTCAAAGTTTCATGCCGAACTAATATTCGGATATATTTTGCCCTTTGAAAAATCTGTGTAATTCTGCAGAATGGATTAAAACACAAAATACGTCAAATGGAGCTGAAAATACGACAGATTTATTCGTAGCGCAAAGCATCATCAAATTAGCCAAGACATTTAATAAACAAACATGCAAGGGGCGGTAAAGTTTCATTTGACCTCATCAGATTTGTACAGAGCCCCTTAGAGGACAGCGCGGGAATGGTTTTGCGTGCCCTCGCAAAAAATGTGCCATGGTTTTACTAATGTAAACATTTTAACCATGATATATTTGCAGTAAAACCATAGTAACCACAAGATTAGAGTGTGAAGAGTGTGTACTACATTTATGATTACTACAGTAATACTACAGTGAAACCATGATTTCTGCAACAACAACAAAATACCTTGTTAGTGTACTAGATTTATGATTACTACAGTAATACTACAGTAAAACCATGATTTCTGTACCAACAATAAAACCTGGTTAGTGTACTACATTTATGATTACTACAGTAATAATACAGTA
Source organism: Xyrauchen texanus (assembly GCF_025860055.1). Taxonomy (NCBI): domain Eukaryota; kingdom Metazoa; phylum Chordata; class Actinopteri; order Cypriniformes; family Catostomidae; genus Xyrauchen; species Xyrauchen texanus. The sequence goes on from NC_068316.1 coordinate 1,030,826, forward strand.
AAACCATGATTTCTGTACAAACAATATAACCTGGTTAGTGTACTACATTTATGATTACTACAGTAATACTACAGTAAAACCATGATTTCTGTACCAACAATAAAACCTGGTTAGTGTACTACATTTATGATTACTACAGTAATACTACAGTAAAACCATGATTTCTGCAACAACAATATAACCTGGTTAGTGTACTACATTTATGATTACTACAGTAATACTACAGTAAAACCATGATTTCTGTACCAACAATAAAACCTGGTTAGTGTACTACATTTATGATTACTACAGTAATAATACAGTAAAACCATGATTTCTGTACAAACAATATAACCTGGTTAGTGTACTACATTTATGATTACTACAGTAATACTAAAGTAAAACCATGATTTCTACAACAAAAAACCTGGTTAGTGTACTACATTTATGATTACTACAGTAATACTACAGTAAAACCATGATTTCTGTACCAACAATATAACCTGGTTAGTGTACTACATTTATGATTACTACAGTAATACTACAGTAAAACCATGATTTCTGCACCAACAACAAAAACTGGTTAGTGTACTACATTTATGATTACTACAGTAATACTACAGTAAAACCATGATTTCTGCAACAACAATATAACCTGGTTAGTGTACTACATTTATGATTACTACAGTAATACTACAGTAAAACCATGATTTCTGCAACAACAATATAACCTGGTTAGTGTACTACATTTATGATTACTACAGTAATACTACAGTAAAACCATGATTTCTGCAACAACAATATAACCTGGTTAGTGTACTACATTTATGATTACTACAGTAATACTACAGTAAAACCATGATTTCTGCACCAACAACAAAAACTGGTTAGTGTACTACATTTATGATTACTACAGTAATACTACAGTAAAACCATGATTTCTGCAACAACAATATAACCTGGTTAGTGTACTACATTTATGATTACTACAGTAATACTACAGTAAAACCATGATTTCTGCAACAACAATATAACCTGGTTAGTGTACTACATTTATGATTACTACAGTAATACTACAGTAAAACCATGATTTCTGCAACAACAATATAACCTGGTTAGTGTACTACATTTATGATTACTACAGTAATACTACAGTAAAACCATGATTTCTGCAACAACAATATAACCTGGTTATTGTACTACATTTATGATTACTACAGTAATACTACAGTAAAACCATGATTTTTGTACCAACAATATAACCTGGTTAGTGTACTACATTTATGATTACTACAGTAATACTACAGTAAAACCATGATTTCTGTACCAACAATATAACCTTGTTAGTGTACTACATTTATGATTACTACAGTAATACTACAGTAAAACCATGATTTCTGCAACAACAACAAAAACTGGTTAGTGTACTACATTTATGATTACTACAGTAATACTACAGTAAAACCATGATTTCTGCAACAACAACAAAAACTGGTTAGTGTACTACATTTATGATTACTACAGTAATACTACAGTAAAATCATGATTTCTGCAACAACAATATAACCTGGTTAGTGTACTACATTTATGATTACTACAGTAATACTACAGTAAAACCATGATTTCTGCAACAACAACAAAAACTGGTTAGTGTACTACATTTATGATTACTACAGTAATACTACAGTAAAACCATGATTTCTGCAACAACAATATAACCTGGTTAGTGTACTACATTTATGATTACTACAGTAATACTACAGTAAAACCATGATTTCTGCAACAACAATATAACCTGGTTAGTGTACTACATTTATGATTACTACAGTAATACTACAGTAAAACCATGATTTCTGCAACAACAACAAAAACTGGTTAGTGTACTACATTTATGATTACTACAGTAATACTACAGTAAAACCATGATTTCTGCAACAACAATATAACCTGGTTAGTGTACTACATTTATGATTACTACAGTAATACTACAGTAAAACCATGATTTCTGCAACAACAATATAACCTGGTTAGTGTACTACATTTATGATTACTACAGTAATACTACAGTAAAACCATGATTTCTGCAACAACAATATAACCTGGTTAGTGTACTACATTTATGATTACTACAGTAATACTACAGTAAAACCATGATTTCTGCAACAACAATATAACCTGGTTAGTGTACTACATTTATGATTACTACAGTAATACTACAGTAAAACCATGATTTCTGCAACAACAATATAACCTGGTTAGTGTACTACATTTATGATTACTACAGTAATACTACAGTAAAACCATGATTTCTGTACCAACAATATAACCTGGTTAGTGTACTACATTTATGATTACTACAGTAATACTACAGTAAAACCATGATTTCTGCAACAACAATATAACCTGGTTAGTGTACTACATTTATGATTACTACAGTAATACTACAGTAAAACCATGATTTCTGCAACAACAATATAACCTGGTTAGTGTACTACATTTATGATTACTACAGTAATACTACAGTAAAACCATGATTTCTGCAACAACAATATAACCTGGTTAGTGTACTACATTTATGATTACTACAGTAATACTACAGTAAAACCATGATTTCTGCAACAACAATATAACCTGGTTAGTGTACTACATTTATGATTACTACAGTAATACTACAGTAAAACCATGATTTCTGTACCAACAATATAACCTGGTTAGTGTACTACATTTATGATTACTACAGTAATACTACAGTAAAATCATGATTTCTGCAACAACAATATAACCTGGTTAGTGTACTACATTTATGATTACTACAGTAATACTACAGTAAAACCATGATTTCTGCAACAACAATATAACCTGGTTAGTGTACTACATTTATGATTACTACAGTAATACTACAGTAAAACCATGATTTCTGTACCAACAATATAACCTGGTTAGTGTACTACATTTATGATTACTACAGTAATACTACAGTAAAACCATGATTTCTGTACCAACAATATAACCTGGTTAGTGTACTACATTTATGATTACTACAGTAATACTACAATAGTGTATAGTGTAATTACTTTTAGTAATTAGAGTATTTAGTACTATCATATAATTACACTATAGAAGATGTAATTAGTAATTAATTACTTATTTATCTCAACACTGGTTGTTAATTGATTTCGTCCGGATGTCATTTAAGAGGCCGACTTTATAGCCAATAAAACTACAGTCAGACAGATGAGTCGTATAAAACACTGCTCACTGGCTCGGTACTCAGCGGCCATTCACGGATGCATTATTAACACTCCAATCTAATTGGAAATTAGAATTATCAGACATCTCTCTTTTTTATATGCAAATTGACCCTAATGAAAAGCTGATCCTTTATTTCTACACGGCTGAGAGATGCTTCAGCCATTAGATAATTCACTGTCTATTTGCATTCGCTCAGCTGTGTGTGAGTGTGTGTGTGTGTGTGTGTGTGTGTGTGTGTGTGTGTGTGTGTGTGTGTGTGTGTGTGTGTGTGTGTGAGTGTGAGTGAGTGTGTGTGAGTGAGTGTGTGTGGGTGTGTGTGTGTGTGGGTGTGAGAGTGTGTGGGTGTGTGTGTGTGTGACTGTGTGTGGGTGTGTGTGTGTGTGACTGTGTGTGTGAAACTGTGTGTGACTGTGTGTGTGAGTGCATGTGTGTGTGTGTTTGTGTGAGAGTGT
>NC_068316.1:1039508-1047008 GCF_025860055.1 Xyrauchen texanus
CATTATTGTGACCACGAGGAGGTTACCCCACGTGACTCTACCCTCCCTAGCAACCGGGCCAATTTGGTTGCTAAGGAGACCTGACTGGAGTCACTCGGCACACCCCACCGAGAGCGAGAACCACATTATAGCGACCACGAGGAGGTTACCCCATGTGACTCTACCCACCCTAGCAACCGGGCCAATTTGGTTGCTAAGCTCACGACTCCAGGTGTGATAGACAGCGTCAATACTCGCTGAGATACCCGGACCCGATCGTAATAATTAAGCTAATCGTTAAGGTTATTGATATTGGCAACCAGTGGTTAAATTACTCAAAATAAGTAATCCACTACAAATTAATAATTTCTTCTCTAAAAGTTGTAATCAGATTACTCCATCTACAAGTAATCACATTACTAATTATTTTACTTATACGTTCCTTTCTAAATCACTTTTCCTAGAAATGTCTTCAGTTTTCCGCTCAAATTAAAAATGTCTATTTCCTCGTCATACATTCAGCTGTCGTAGAAACGCTAACATTTAACATACGCACATATAAATTCACATGTTCACGTGTTATACATATTGCTATAGCACAAGTAATGTACTTCAAGTAATTACTTGAATAGAAAGTCAGTAACTGTAACCTAATTACAAGAATTTTAAATGTAACACTGTTTGCAACAATGTAACAGCGTCATCTGTTTTAATAAAAGTGTTAACGGTAAGGACGGAATAGTGATATTACTGTGATTAGCAATTTTACTACTACTAATTAAGCGTAAAATGTCACTTGGAAACGTGTTCAGTGATGACTCGGTTGGGAAATGTTTTTTTGAATTGGTTTAATAAAAACAAAGCGACAAACTTCTTCATGTTAAACTGCTTTGAGCTTTCCGTGTAAATGTGATTATGCTGATAATAGCATTAAAACTGTAATAAATAAATAAACCTGCTCCATCACAACCTTGAATACTCAGCAGCTTTAACTGTAGAGAACTCAAGCAGTGAAAATGACCTCATCAAGAATCCCAAATAATGCTTTCCCCTCTTCTCTCCCTCTCTCTCTCTCACTCTCTCACTCTCTCTCACTCCCTCTCTCTCTCTCTCACTCTCTCTCACTCCCACTCACTCTCTCTCTCTCTCACTCTCTCTCACTCCCTCTCTCGCTCTCTCTCACTCACTCTCTCTCTTTCTCGCTCACTCTCTCCCTCTCTCTCTCTCTCTCTCTCTCTCTCTCTCACTCTTTCTCTCCCTCTCTCTCTCTCTCACAGGAAACCAAAATCGATTGTGTTCGTGTGGCCACTAAAGGTGGGTGTGTGTGACTGTGATCCAGTGAACTAATTGAAACATGTTCTCTAAATCTTTTCAACAACACGGCACATGACTGCAGTCCATGTTCGACTACATACTTGCTTCTGACGCTTCCAATGACACACTGATTCTGCAGCTGTCTGTGATCCAAACGCTTTTCAGTTCACTCATGTCTTCTGTCTGTGCTGTTCAGAGCGGTTTGTGCACATGCAAATAATCTTGACCTTTTGACCTTTAGGTTCTGTGAGAGAAGGTTGAATAACTGGTAACAGTTTAACCTCTTCACCCCAAAATGGAAATTCCGTCATCATTTACTCACCCTCATGCCATCCCAGATGTGTGTGGGACTTCCTCTCTTCTGCAGAACACATTTGAAGAAAAATAGAAAATATCTCAGCTCAGATGGTCCTTATAATGGATGTGGATGGTAACACGATTTTTGAAACTCCAAAAAGTACTGACCATCAGCATAAACGTCATCCATATGACTCCAGTGGTTAAATGAATGTCCTATAAGGCAATATGATGGCTTTTGTTGCGAAAAGATCAACATTGAAGTACTTTTTAATTATAAATCATTGCATCCGGTAAGCAGCAGTACGCATGTTCACGAGAGGCCTGAGGTCACGCGGTCTTTCCAGTGATGCCATGGCAACGTGTCGTCATACGTTCCAAATAATTATGACATACAAAAACTTGTATCTCCTCTTCTCCTCCTAAATCAAAATCTTCTGACATCTTTTTTTTGGGAGGGGGATTTACTCCCATTTTTCTCCCCAATTTGTAACGCACAATTCCCAATGCGCTCCAAGTCCTCGTGGTGGTGTAGTGACTATCACACACAGTTGCCTCCGCATCTGAGACATCAATCTGCGCATCTTATCTCGTGGCTTGTTGAGCGTGTTGCCACGGAGACATAGCACGTGTGGAGGCTTCACGCTATTCTTCGCATCATCCACGCACAACTCGCCACACGCCCCACCGAGAGCGAGAACCACATTATAGCGACCACGAGGAGGTTACCCCATGTGACTCTACCCTCCCTAGCAACCGGGCCAATTTGGTTGCTAAGGAGACCTGACTGGAGTCACTCACCACACGCCCTGGATTCAAACTCGCCACTCCAGCGGTGATAGATCTTCTGATAATCTAATTCATTTAAATTTGCTTCAATCCGTTTTGGGCGTTCAGTCTGTACAGCATTCCTGCTACTCCGTTGTAAACAGCGCTGCTCTTTCGGGTGTGTCGCACATGGGTCACTGCTCATGTGAACATGCCAACGCGTCACGCGAGAGACCGTGTGACCTCAGCCCTCTCGTGAACGTGCATGCCACTTCTTAACGGAAGCGATGATTTATAGTCAAAAGTACTTTTTCGCACACAAATTGATCGTAACATTCATTTAACCACTGGAGTCGTATGGATGACGATAATGCTGATTGTCTGTGTTTATTAGAGAACCGCTTTACCATCTCTGCTGAAGAAAGTCAGTCACACATCTGGGATGCATGAGGGTGAGTAAATGATGAGAGAATTTTCATTTTTGGGTGAACTGTCCCTTTAAAACCTTTAGGACACGGAAGTGGTTATGTGCTAGAAAAATTTCTATAAAAGTCTTTGAAATAGTCGTAATAATTTCAAATTATTATTATTAAAACATATTTAAAAAATATATATTTTTGTTATATGAAGGACTCGTTAAAACTGACTTAGAAACGTTTTACCAGGCCTTCATCATTTATTTTTGATACTTGTGCATATATTTCAATATTATGCTTTTAAAATCAATTATAAAAATACAAATTATTCTAAACAAAGAGTGAAATAAATATAAACCATTTCAATATTTATTGTCAAAGTTATTTCTATAATAAAAAATACAATTATATTACGACTGTCCCACAATTTTGGCGTAATTTCCACCACAACAAACAATTTAGCCCCTAATAAAGTTTTATAAAAATGTAGTGTACTTGTGCTTTAAGCTCGGATGGGCTCACAAAATCAGTATCGTTTGAAAGTTTAGAAGCTCTACTTTATAATGTATGTAGATATTATAACCAAAACTGAACAAGTGCTTTAAAATACAACCAGATGATTTGTTTTACTCACAGATGAAAATATAGCGAGTTACAGCTAAATATATGTCTTTTACATACATGTTGGTGTTGCTTATATGCTACATTATTGCTTATAGCTTCATGATACATAAACAGAATATGAAACATCACATATGATTATTTAGAGTCTGTGATTATCTTTCAATCGAGTCCACACACAAGATAATCAGATGTATAGATCATTAGATAATCCACATGAAGCACAATGTTACATATGACCACCAGGAGATGGCGCCAAATACACGACACAGACTCAATGATGACTCAAATGACACAGAATGAAACTCATTCTGTGAAATCTCATGACTAAAATCATGTCTGCATGCTATGCAAACCTTTAGTCATTGTTGTGTTTGCATGTGTAATTAGTTCTTATGTACAATTATTATCTTTTATTTGTTTGGAGATGTTTTTGGACACTATGATCAATTATATTTGTAATGTTGTAACTTTTGATTGATTTGTCGTATCAACACAAACTTTCTCTCAGATACAGTCGACATGATTGGGAACAAAACAAAAGCAGTTTTCATAGCTATCTTATTAACACCCAGAGATATATAATGTCAAATGAGTAAAATAAGGAAAAAATAGTACCCTTTGGCTCAATTTTTTATATATATATATTTTAAGCCGAGTGTCTCAGAATTGATCATAATGTATATCGTTAAAACGTTTTCTTTAAAATGATACCAAACACTTGACGCTCCTCGTTTCTTTTTTTTTTTTGTTGTTGAGTTATAAGCCTTTTATTTAGGATACATCAAATGTTAGTAATGAAATTAGTCTTATCAAGACAAAGGAGTCGATCATTTTATTTGAAAAAGTTTAAAAATGTCATTTCCATCAGCATCATTTCCAGCACAGAATTCAATTAAACACAATACCGAGTTTGAGACGTGCTGGAAATGACACTTGAATGACACAAATCTCCTGAACACACACTGAAGCACATTGTTAGTCTCATTAGACGAATTAAATCAACTAGTAAAGCATGTTTTAATGAGACTTTTCTCTCTAGAAGTCCACAGTCTTCTGTATATTCTCTGAAAATATTCTTATCCTACACAAAGTTGCTTCTCAATTAAAGTAATCTTGTTTTAAGGATGTTTAGAGATTTCCACTGGAGAAAAAACAGACAAAAATCCTGATTAAAGAAGTTATTTTTGGCCGTGTACCCTTAAAACTGCAATCAAGGATTGCGATGTGAAAATGCAGGAATTAGCTTTTCGGTGCGGACACATGCTGTTTGATGTCTCTAAAGGGAAACTTCGGCGATCACGGCAGATGGAAAATCACTCCAATAAAAGCCGAACGACTTTACGTATCGCGGTCCAGAATCTGTGTATTTCTGACCTCTTGTGGCCCATTAGGAGATCTTGAGCGGCAGTTAGCGGTGCGCGGGCTTCTCTCGGTGCTTTTTTAGATTTAATTGAGCACAGATGGTACATCATCTATTTTCCTGTGTGTACGCCACGTTTCTAATGGCGTGAAGACTGTTCCAAGCAAATGAGAGTTTCTGTTTCCCCTTGTGTACGGTAACTCATGATGGAGCATCACGTTTTTAATAGGCCTACCTCTTAATAGAGCACAACAGAAGGGTCAAGTTAATCATAAAGCACAATCCACCAATCAGAGAAGCTGTTACATATCTCACCAGCTTCTGCTTATAAGCACATGAGCATTCTCATGGTTATATATTTCATGTTTTGTAAGTAATACTTATAGTAAAAAATTGAGGTAGTTAATTTGCAATGCTTCTTGGGGTGAGTATTTCATATAAGATGTTAAATGCACATTCTTGTGAGTTTGCAAGTAATGTTTTAAACACTTTTTAGGAATGTTGTGATTAATGTTGGAGCTGGTGAGTTTGCTTCAAGAATTCATTATTGATCTTTTGAAATCCGTATGAAGAAAATAAATGTAAACAAACAACAACAACAAAACATCCAGGTGACGGTTGTGGTCGACACATTCGCAGTACTTTTACGTTCCCTCGCAGTTGTTTTGCGTTCCCTCGCAGTAACTGTTGCATTCCCACGCAGTAACTGTTGCGTTCCCTCGCAGTAACTGTTGCATTCCCTCGCAGTAGTTTTGCGTTCCCTCTCAGTAGTTTTACGTTCCCTCGCAGTAACTGTTGCGTTCCCACGCAGTAGTTTTACGTTCCCTCTCAGTAGTTTTGCGTTCCCTCGCAGTAACTGTTGCATTCCCTCGCAGTAACTGTTGCCTTCCCTCGTTGTAGTTTTGCGTTCCCTCGCAGTAACTGTTGAGTTCCCTCGCAGTAGTTTTGCGTTTCTTCACAGTAACTGTTGCGTTCCCTCGTAGTAGTTTTGCATTCCCACGCAGTAACTGTTGCGTTCCCTCGCAGTAACTGTTGCATTCCCTCGCAGTAGTTTTGCGTTCCCTCTCAGTAGTTTTACGTTCCCTCGCAGTAACTGTTGCGTTCCCACGCAGTAGTTTTACGTTCCCTCTCAGTAGTTTTGCGTTCCCTCGCAGTAACTGTTGCGTTCCCTCGCAGTAACTGTTGCATTCCCTCGCAGTAACTGTTGCCTTCCCTCGTTGTAGTTTTGCGTTCCCTCGCAGTAACTGTTGAGTTCCCTCGCAGTAGTTTTGCGTTTCTTCACAGTAACTGTTGCGTTCCCTTGTAGTAGTTTTGCATTCCCTCACAGTAACTGTTGCGTTCCCTCGCAGTAGTTTTGCGTTCCCTCGCAGTAACTGTTGCATTCCCTCACAGTAACTGTTGCATTCCCTCGCTGTAGTTTTGCGTTCCCTCTCAGTAGTTTTACGTTCCCTCGCAGTAACTGTTGCGTTCCCACGCAGTAGTTTTACGTTCCCTCTCAGTAGTTTTGCGTTCCCTCGCAGTAACTGTTGCGTTCCCTCGCAGTAACTGTTGCATTCCCTCGCAGTAACTGTTGCCTTCCCTCGTTGTAGTTTTGCGTTCCCTCGCAGTAACTGTTGAGTTCCCTCGCAGTAGTTTTGCGTTTCTTCACAGTAACTGTTGCGTTCCCTTGTAGTAGTTTTGCATTCCCTCACAGTAACTGTTGCGTTCCCTCGCAGTAGTTTTGCGTTCCCTCGCAGTAACTGTTGCGTTCCCTCGCAGTAGTTTTGCGTTCCCTCGCAGTAGTTTTGCGTTCCCTCACAGTAACTGTTGCGTTCCCTCGCAGTAGTTTTGCGTTCCCTCACAGTAACTGTTGCATTCCCTTGCAGTAGTTTTGCATTCCCTCGCAGTAACTGTTGCGTTCCCTCGTAGTAGTTTTGCATTCCCTCGTAGTAGTTTTGCATTCCCTCGTAGTAGTTTTGCGTTCCCTCGCAGTAGTTTTGCGTGGCCTCATTAACATGGTATTTGTAATAAAACTATATTAACCACAAGATTAACCTTGGTTAATCTCTAGAAAAACAATGGTTACTAAATAAAACCTAGGTTTCCACCAAAAAAATGTAATTAAATAAATCAACAAATACTAATTAAATAATAATAATAATAAAATAATTAGCCTACAACAATCATGGTTACTACAATATTATTATAGTAAAACATGTTTTCTGCCAAAAACTATGGTTACTTCAGTATAAAATATTGGTAGCACTTCATTATAAGGTTACATTTGTTAACATTAGTAAATTAATTAGTCATTATTAACATTGAACAATATATTTTTTACAGTTTTTATAAATTTTTGTTAATGTTAGTTATAGGGCTGCAACTAACAACTATTATGATAATCAACTAATCTAACAATTATTCGACTATTCTGCGATTATTGCTACAATTTATCATTGTGCTTTAAAGGTTGATTTTAACTTGCTTACTAACAATAAAGTGGACAAAATCATCTTTTAAAAATAGAAGACTACCCTCTCTCACCTTTCTGTTCACTTCAATCCATCTTTAACTCACAAAGTAACTGTCTCTTATTAATAAAGCTGCGTATTGCGGGACGAGCACTATTCCAGAAAGGAAGAAATATGTCCTCTCAGGGACTCCGTAGAAAGACGATAACATCACAGACCTTCAACGTCAAGCTGTTGTTGCTCTCTGAGCATGTGAAGAACTTTCTTTCTATCTCTCTCTACATGGAGCTCT
>NC_068316.1:1052008-1057008 GCF_025860055.1 Xyrauchen texanus
GTGAACACACTATTCGCTTCAAAGCTGACGGACTCTGGTTGATGCCGCCACCAAAACCTGACAGTCCCAAGTCCCATTACAGTTCATAAAAGTGAACTGGCAGCTCGTACTTCAGTAGTGAGCTTCTGCTGGCAAGTGACTCTTGTTTGGGTATTCTTCTCGGGAATCACCTGCGGCAAAATTGAAAATCAAATGCAAAACAGGAACCTGCTCCATCCGTCACTGGAGCCCATAGGGCGGGCTGATGGATGATGTCAGCTCTTGATTGAAGTGTCGCTGGCAGCGGGAACGGATTCGCGGCGCGGCTGAATTGAATGTCGTGTCCGTGCTATTTTTCATCGGCTACTCATTTAGCACGCTGGGAAATTGATAATTCATCGGGCACGCGGTTGACACGCCATCAAATTGTACAGAAAACAGGCCTTTCTCTGACCCCTGATCTCTTTTAAAGTCATTTTCACACCTGAAATTCTGGTGCACACTCGTTTGATTGTTGTAACAGCGTCTGTCCAAACTCAAGCGAGATGTTAAAGACAAATTTAGCAAACGGAGGCAACTAAAATCAATGAAGCTAACCTGTTATACTAACAAAAGACATCATAGAAGCCGTTGAAAACTCATTCCCTGCTAGAACGTTGAAGTGTTACGATGTCACAATTGCAGCCTCAGCATTAAATCTGATGACATCACAATGCATCGTGATGATTGTTTGGACTTCTGTTTTAGGTGCCGCCACCAGGAAGCCCGACGCCGTGGAACCGGAGAAACAGACGGATCACACGGTGAAGATCGCCGGCGTCATCGCTGGCATCCTCCTCTTCGTCATCATCTTCCTCGGCGTGGTGCTGGTCATGAAGAAACGGTAAGAGCTTCACATCTGTGTGACATGTACACAAAATACTTGATGTGATTACAGTGCAGTCCGAATGTCTGAGAGCACTCGTGAAAATGCTTCTATTTCTAATCGCGTACCAAACTTTAATTGCTAATTGCATTAGCGCCATAACAATTTGGGTAAGACGTTGAATTGAAACAAAGTTCCTCTTGCAGTCGAGCTGACATAAACAAAACAACATCATATCTGACCGTCTGTACAAAGAGCAATTTACATGCATTTGATTAATCGGCTAAAAGTGGATTTTTTATTCATGTTATGCCGTAACGTTTCTTTGTTTTTGTAAATTAGATTTTCAGTGTAGTCTCAGAGTTTTGGATCCCATTGGTGAATTGGTGCCCATGAGCTCCTCCTGAATTCTTGTTGATTGTCTGTTCGCTTTTCAAAAGGCCCCTTTTGTCATCTGAACGCAGAATAATTGATCTGATCGCTCTGATAACCACCATTACACGGTTTGTGGCACCGATACATGCTGCCTGATGAAATATTAATTTTTCTTTGCTCCGTGCTGCTCTCAAACAAATGGCAGCGCTTTAATGACCCAGCGACGGGATACCGCACAAACATTTTCCAAAGCTTATCCTGTGCAAGGAAAGAAAAAAGTGAGACAGAAAAGCAAAGATGAGAGAGAAATTTTAATGAAAGCATATTTTTTTATTTTTTTCAAAGAGACGCCCAGGGCATGTTGCTCCGGGCGAGTTTACATTAGAACCCATCCACAGCTGGAGTAAAGCCCCAGAGTTCAGTGCGGCGGCGGCGGTGGTGTGCAAATAGCCCGACTACTTTAGTTTTTCTTTTGTCTTTTGCGTAATCTCTGGTTTACATTCTGAGAGTGTTTACAGTGGCTTCCAATACAAGCTCGGTCCTCTTCTGGGTCTTCAGATGTTAATTGAAGCAGGGCAGAGTAAATATGTTTTTAATGAGACTCATTACGTTCTCCGTATAAGGGTATTTGTCTCTATTGATTTTACTGTTGAGCTTCAAAATGGCCAAACATTTGAAGAGTGATGTCTGCTTTTTGCTGAGCGGGCACGACAGTCAATTTACGTCAAATCATTTGTATGCATCGGCGGCATAGCCTTTAGCATAATGACCTTGACGTAGCATGTTAAATCTAAATGTAATTTGATGGAATCCATATCGAGAGACATCCGTAATTGAGTCAGGCCTGAATTTACTATTAAGATAGACAACTAATAAACTTAGAGTGCTATAATTGCTTTTTCAAGTCCTGGAGTTTATGTTAGTCGCCGTTCGGAAGCAGAATTAAAAATGTGCTAAACAACTTCTCAAAACTCAGCACTTCTCTCTATAACAGAACTTCATCAACCTGTTCTAATCGCTATGCCAAACCCTCTCTATCTTGCTTTTTACTGTTTTATGCTTTTTATATTTAATCAATTTTATTATTATTATTATATTTGACTCAAGCAAACACAAGGATGTGAGGGATAAATGTGCACATGGTTTGTAAAAAAACATTCTTGCATAAATTGTCGCAATAAATTCAGCATCAGCAGAAAGTATTTCTGTGTAAATCCTTCGTAAAAAAGTTATGTAAATTGACGCAGTAAATTTAACGTGAGCTGAACAAATTTCCGTAAATCGCTTCGTAAAACAGTTCTTATGTAAATTGACGCAGTAAATTTAACGTGAGCTGAACAAATTTCCGTAAATCCTTCGTAAAACAGTTCTTATGTAAATTGACGCAGTAAATTTAACGTGAGCTGAACAAATTTCCGTAAATCCTTCGTAAAACAGTTCTTATGTAAATTGACGCAGTAAATTTAACGTGAGCTGAACAAATTTCCGTAAATCCTTCGTAAACAGTTCTTATGTAAATTGACGCAGTAAATTTAACGTGAGCTGAACAAATTTCCGTAAATCGTTCGTAAAACCGTTCTTATGTAAATTGACGCAGTAAATTTAACGTGAGCTGAACAAATTTCCATAAATCGTTCGTAAAACCGTTCTTATGTAAATTGACGCAGTAAATTTAACGTGAGCTGACAAATTTCCGTAAATCGTTCGGAAAACCGTTCATATGTAAATTGACACGGTAAATTTAACGTGAGCTGAACAAATTGCCGTAAATCCTTCGTAAAACAGTTCTTATGTAAATTGACGCGGTAAATTTAATGTGAGCTGAACAAATTTCCGTAAATCGTTCGTAAAACAGTTCTTATGTAAATTGACGCAGTAAATTTAACGTGCGCTGAACAAATTTTCGTAAAACAGTTCTTATGTAAATTGACGCAATAAATTTAACGTGAGCTGAATAAATTTCCGTAAATCCTTCGTAAAACAGTTCTTATGTAAATTGACGCAATAAATGTAACGTGAGTTGAACAAATTTCCGTAAATCCTTCGTAAAACAGTTCTTATGTAAATTGATGCAGTAAATTTAACGTGAGCTGAACATATTTCCGTAAATCGTTCGTAAAACAGTTCTTATGTAAATTGACGCAGTAAATTTAACGTGACCTGAACAAATTTCCGTAAATCGTTTGTAAAACATTTCTTATGTAAATTGACGCAGTAAATTTAACGTGAGCTGAACTCATTTCTGTAAATCGTTCGTAAAACCGTTCTTATGTAAATTGACGCAGTAAATTTAACGTGAGCTGAACAAATTTCCGTAAATCCTTTGTAAAACAGTTCTTATGTAAATTGATGCAGTAAATTTAACGTGAGCTGAGCAAATTTCCGTAAATCGTTCGTAAAACAGTTCTTATGTAAATTAACGCAGTAAATTTAACGTGACCTCAGCAAATTTCCGTAAATCGTTTGTAAAACAGTTCTTATGTAAATTGACGCAGTAAATTTAACGTGAGCTGAACAAATTTTCGTAAAACAGTTCTTATGTAAATTGACGCAGTAAATTTAACGTGAGCTGAACAAATTTCCGTAAATCCTTCGTAAAACAGTTCTTATGTAAATTGACGCAGTAAATTTAACGTGAGCTGAACAAATTTCCGTAAATCGTTCGTAAAACAGTTCTTATGTAAATTGACGCAGTAAATTTAACGTGAGCTGAACAAATTTCCGTAAATCCTTCGTAAACAGTTCTTATGTAAATTGACGCAGTAAATTTAACGTGAGCTGAACAAATTTCCGTAAATCGTTCGTAAAACCGTTCTTATGTAAATTGACGCAGTAAATTTAACGTGAGCTGAACAAATTTCCATAAATCGTTCGTAAAACCGTTCTTATGTAAATTGACGCAGTAAATTTAACGTGACCTGAACAAATTTCCGTAAATCGTTCGTAAAACCGTTCTTATGTAAATTGACGCAGTAAATTTAACGTGAGCTGAACAAATTTCCGTAAATCGTTCGTAAAACCGTTCTTATGTAAATTGACGCGGTAAATTTAACGTGACCTGAACAAATTTCCGTAAATCGTTTGTAAAACATTTCTTATGTAAATTGACGCAGTAAATTTAACGTGAGCTGAACTCATTTCTGTAAATCGTTCGTAAAACCGTTCTTATGTAAATTGACGCAGTAAATTTAACGTGAGCTGAACTAATTTCTGTAAATCGTTCGTAAAACCGTTCTTATGTAAATTGACGCAGTAAATTTAACGTGAGCTGAACAAATTTCCGTAAATCGTTTGTAAAACAGTTCTTATGTAAATTGACGCAGTAAATTTAACGTGACCTGAAAAAATTTCCGTAAATTGTTTGTAAAACATTTCTTATGTAAATTGACGCAGTAAATTTAACGTGAGCTGAACTCATTTCTGTAAATCGTTCGTAAAACCGTTCTTATGTAAATTGACGCAGTAAATTTAACGTGAGCTGAACTAATTTCTGTAAATCGTTCGTAAAACCGTTCTTATGTAAATTGACGCAGTAAATTTAACGTGAGCTGAACAAATTTCCGTAAATCGTTCGTAAAACAGTTCTTATGTAAATTGACGCAGTAAATTTAACGTGACCTGAACTAATTTCTGTAAATCGTTCGTAAAACCGTTCTTATGTAAATTGACGCAGTAAATTTAACGTGAGCTGAACAAATTTCCGTAAATCGTTCGTAAAACAGTTCTTATGTAAATTGACGCATTAAATTTAACGTGAGCTGAACTAATTTCCGTAAATCGT
>NC_068316.1:1062008-1086732 GCF_025860055.1 Xyrauchen texanus
CTCTCACTCAATTTCAATTTAAAGTACTTTATTGGCATGATTGTGTTTACATACAATATTGCCAAAGCATTAATACACAAAACAGAAAATGACTAGACAAATAATAATAATAAAATAGTAACAAATAACAATAAAGATAGAATTAAACTATAATATAATACACACACTCATACACACACTTTCTCTCTCACATACACACACTCACTCTCACACACACACTCGCTCTCTCTCTCTCACACACACACACTCACTCACACACACACACTCACTCTCTCTCTCTCTCGCACACACACACTCACTCTCTCGCACACACACTTTCTCTCTCACACACACACACACACACACTCTCTCTCTCTCTCTCTCTCTCTCTCTCTCTTCGATTGGCCCGTCTAACTCGAGCGTTCTAGAGGCCTTAATTGAATCCTTCAGCAAGAGCTTCGGCAGAACGAGAAACAAATGAAATGCAACGAGAGGATGCACATTTGTCTCTGCTAACAGCTCCTGCGCAGTGCAAAACAGAGAGAGGTAGAGCGCGAGCATTCCCACTTTTACCACAGGGCGAGTGATCACACGAGTCAGATAATATGGCACCGACATGTTCCACCAATCGGATCGGGTGTTTGCTCCAAATGTTAATGGGATAAGATGAAGGTAGAGTAGGAATGTTTATCAACAGTAATCAGCCTTCATAACTCAATTACAGTTTAATTAACGGTGAATAAATGGATGCGTGCAGACTACCTCAGGATTAAGAGAGCTTCATAAAACTTCCCACAGGAGTTCAAATGAATCGTTATCACAGTTATGGGATTATAAAATATTAGACCCTCATATAAACCTTTGAATTTCAGAGCGTCAAGACAAACTTTTATGTTGGCCATCAAAAGCTCGGTTAAAATTTAAGCTAAGTTTAGAGGTGTGAAATCTGATGGTCACATGGATATTTCTGGCAGCTAGCTAGATAATCAGATTAAACGTCAGATAATTGTGATGTTTTCCCATGCACAATTCATTACCATGAGGCTAGGGTGTTGTGGGTCATGTTCAGGGTGGTTGTTAGGGAGTTGCTAGGGTGGTTGCAATGAAAAATGTACAAATAATCATAGAATTCGTGTGTAATTTGTGTCAATGATGGTAGACGTGCAACTACCTGTAAATATTTTCCTCCATAATAACTGAATATGCAGCCAGCTAGCAAAAAATAACAAAATGTGCGATATGGCTAATACGACTTAAAAAGACCCTTCATTATTTTTACATAAAAATGATCTTACATTTCCAATGAATTCCCAAAATTAAAGGCTTATAACTCGACACAATGTACAATGAGGGTCAAGTGTTTGCTATCATTGTAAAGAAAGGTTTTCACAGATTTTAATGATATAGATTATGATACATTCTGAGACTCTCAGCCTATGAAACTGCTGAAAAATCACACCAAAAATTGTTGTTTTGTTCTCAATCATGTCGACTGTAACTGAGAGAAAGTTTGTGTTGATACGACAAATCAATCAAAAGTTACAACATTACAAATATAATTGATCATAGTGTCCAAAAACATCTCCAAACAAATAAAAGATAATAATTGTACATAAGAACTAATTACACATGCAAACACAACAATGACTAAAGGTTTGCATAGCATGCAGACATGATTTTAGTCATGAGATTTCACAGAATGAGTTTCATTCTGTGTCATTTGAGTCATCATTGAGTCTGTGTCGTGTATTTGGCGCCATCTCCTGGTGGTCATATGTAACATTGTGCTTCATGTGGATTATCTAATGATCTATACATCTGATTATCTTGTGTGTGGACTCGATTGAAAGATAATCACAGACTCTAAATAATCATATGAGATATTTTATGTTCTGTTTATGTTTCGTGACGTTATAAGTGAAAACGCAGCATATAAGCAACACCAACATAATAGTCAAAGACATATATTTAGCTGTTACTCGCTATATTTATATCTGTGAGTAAAACAAATAGTCTGGTTGTATTCAACATATGACACATGAATATTTGATCAGTTTGATGTTTTTACTGATTGCAATAATATGCACAGGAGCACTTCTGATTTATCTGTACATTTTAAAGCACTTGTTCAGTTTTGGTCATATTGTCTACATGCATTATAAAGAAGAGCTTCTAAACTTTCAAACGGAACTGGAGTTATTAATATTTTGATGATAATTTAATTCATGAGCTTAAAGGGTTAAATATGTCAAAAATAATATCTAGGAATTGTATTTAAAATTAACGAGTGGCAGTGAATTAATACTAATACAACAGACTGGACAAACTTGCATTTATTCATTTTAATATACAATATATTTGTTATGTGTTGATTCTTGGCATGCCAGTGACCGCCGGCGACGTTTCCAGGATTGTACTCTGTTTAGTTTACGTTATGTTTTCTCTCGTAAATGTTTGTAAACCTTCATATATCTCTAAAGAACTGAAGTGTGTCGCACACAGCATGATGCTTTTATTCAAACGTTACTTCTGGACGCAGGCTTCAGTAAATATTTAGTCTAACGTTAGGTGCCTCCTAAGTTTAGTTTGTCTAAACTTGTTTTGTCGCTTGGCAACGGCTTTGTCCAATCATACAATGACATAATCAAGAGTGCTAGTAAACGATTCATCGTGATCAAAAGAACGCTGACATTTAGTGAAACGCAGTTGAGCATGTGCATGTGTTATTGGAGACTCTTATTTAAAACCGCACAGCGAATGTTGTGATTAACGCACCTTTGTATACCATACGACTGACACCTCGACATCAGGTATTCATCAGAGTGTGAGATTCCAGAGGTCAGAGGTCACGTAAGATGCTGTCCTCTGTACTGGTATTTGAAGGCATGCATGTAACAATGTAACAGAATCTCTAGTTTTCTTAACATTTGCATTTTGAAGTGAGAAATAGTTTGTTTTTCGAACTCTCTCTCTCTATATATAAAGTGTGGTGTTATACAGGGCAATATAGCCGCACGATAGCCGTTATATGCTATATGTGATATAATTGAGCGCATTAATAAATGTTTGAAATGTAAGATGCATGGAAAGAGGAGTTTTATTACTTGAGTGGCTAGTTTAACCTGAATTAACCCTTTGAAGTCAAAATAGAAAAAGAAATATTCAAAACAAGAATATATATATATATATATATATATATATATATATATATATATATATATATATATATATTTACTCACAGGTATGCATATCTACAGCAAATAACACAAAACCAATAATCCAACAACGTAAATGTTAAAATAGTTTGAAAAGTATAAACACAAGACGTAAACAATATGTGTGTTAACATGATTTTACGTCATTAAATCACTCACTGACCACATCTGTGGAAACTTATAGTCAATTATACAACTTAGTTGTCATGACGACGTAACACCATAAACACTAAAACACCCGTAAAACGATGATTTAAACGACGTTACAGCTCAAATAATACACAGAAGAATTAGTTAATTAATTAAGTGGGTTTTTGATTACATATATAAAATTATAATCTTCACATTTCTGCCTTTTAAACCGTCCAAATGCCCCATTGACTTCCATTGTAACTGTCTCACTGGAACACAGAAATATGGAAATCAGCATTGCTTGACTTGTATTGAACCCGGTATATTGCTTTGGACACCATGTATCTTTATTCTGGAATGTGTAATGGCTGAACATCAGCCTTGAAATGCTTTTACACGAATAGCAAAGTTTTAGAAATGACAAGACAAAAGTTTAAGAAACACAGTCGGCAGTGCCGGTGTAATGGCACTCATATTTACTTCCCGCATGTTGCTGTAGATGAATGTAAGTTCAAGGAGATGCAGAAGGTCTGTGTGTGTGGAGAGATCTGATGTGAATGAGGTATGTGGATGTTTTAATAAAGTAATGCTACAGCGATGTGGGGTTATAGTTTAATGGACATGATAATGCCGTTAGTGTTAGATGAGGTGTTGTACTCGCTGTCGAATGTGTTCTCGTCGTTTTGATAAGAGTTGAGATACTGTATCGTCAGTAATGACAGTATGTCTGTACAGTACTGCTGTATGAACATATATGGTACTGTTCAAGATAGTTTAGGGTTTGTTTATTGGGTCAGGAATCAAGAACTAGTTCTTGTTCAGAGGTATTCTTTAAAAAACCAGAACCGTATGTATTTTCATGACTTTTGTTTTCATTAATATTTCCCTGTGACGTGAAACACACGTCATGACCAGTGTAGTCCGATTCATGAACAAATGACTCTTATGAACCGGTTCTTTTGAATCTACAGCGTGAAACACACATCATGACCAGTGTAGTCCGATTCATGAACAAATGACTCCTATGAATCGGTTCTTTTGAATCCACAGCATGAAACACACGTCATGACCAGTGTAGTCCGATTCATGAACAAATGACTCTTATGAACCGGTTCTTTTGAATCTACAGCGTGAAACACACATCATGACCAGTGTAGTCCGATTCATGAACAAATGACTCCTATGAATCGGTTCTTTTGAATCCACAGCGTGAAACACACAGCGTGACCAGTGTAGTCCGATTCATGAACAAATGACTCCTATGAATCGGTTCTTTTGAGTCCACAGCGTGAAACACACATCGTGATCAGTGTAGTCTGATTCATGAACAAATGATTCTTATGAACCGGTTCTTTTGAATCTACAGCATGACCAGTGTAGTCTGATTCATGAACAAATGACTCCTATGAATCGGTTCTTTTGAATCCACAGCGTGAAACACACATCATGACCAGTGTAGTCCGATTCATGAACAAATGACTCCTATGAATCGGTTCTTTTGAATCCACAGCGTGAAACACACATCATGACCAGTGTAGTCCGATTCATGAACAAATGACTCCTATGAATCGGTTCTTTTGAATCCACAGCGTGAAACACACATCATGACCAGTGTAGTCCGATTCATGAACAAATGACTCCTATGAATCGGTTCTTTTGAATCCACAGCGTGAAACACACATCATGACCAGTGTAGTCCGATTCGTGAACAAATGACTCCTATGAATCGGTTCTTTTGAATCCACAGCGTGAAACACACATCATGACCAGTGTAGTCCGATTCGTGAACAAATGACTCCTATGAATCGGTTCTTTTGGATCTACAGCGTGAAACACACATCATGACCAGTGTAGTCCGATTCGTGAACAAATGACTCCTATGAATCGGTTCTTTTGAATCCACAGCGTGAAACACACAGCGTGATCAGTGTAGTCCAATTCCTGAACAAATGATTCTTATGAACCGGTTCTTTTGAATCTACAGCGTGAAACACACAGCGTGACCAGTGTAGTCCGATTCCTGAACAAATGATTCTTATGAACCGGTTCTTTTGAATCTACAGCGTGAAACACACAGCGTGACCAGTGTAGTCCGATTCATGAACAAATGACTCCTATGAATCGGTTATTTTGAGTCCACAGCGTGAAACACACATCGTGATCAGTGTAGTCTGATTCATGAACAAATGATTCTTATGAACCGGTTCTTTTGAATCTACAGCATGACCAGTGTAGTCTGATTCATAAACAAATGACTCTTAAGAACCGGTTCTTTTGAATTTACAGCATGACCAGTGTAGTCTGATTCATAAACAAATGACTCTTAAGAACCGGTTCTTTTGAATCTACAGCATGACCAGTGTAGTCTGATTCATGAATGAATGACTCTTATGAACCGGTTCTTTTGAATCTACAGTGCGAAACACACATCATGACCAGTGTAGTCCGATTCCTGAACAAATGATTCTTATGAACCGGTTCTTTTGAATCTACAGTGTGAAACACACATCATGACTAGTGTAGTCCGATTCCTGAACAAATGATTCTTATGAACCGGTTCTTTTGAATCTACAGTGTGAAACACACATCATGACCAGTGTAGTCCGATTCCTGAACAAATGATTCTTATGAACCGGTTCTTTTGAATCTACAGTGTGAAACACACATCATGACCAGTGTAGTCCGATTCCTGAACAAATGATTCTTATGAACCGGTTCTTTTGAATCTACAGTGTTAAACACACATCATGACCAGTGTAGTCCGATTCCTGAACAAATGATTCTTATGAACCGGTTCTTTTGAATCTACAGTGTGAAACACACATCATGACCAGTGTAGTCCGATTCCTGAACAAATGATTCTTATGAACCGGTTCTTTTGAATCTACAGTGTGAAACACACATCATGACCAGTGTAGTCCGATTCCTGAACAAATGATTCTTATGAACCGGTTCTTTTGAATCTACAGTGTGAAACACACATCATGACCAGTGTAGTCCGATTCCTGAACAAATGATTCTTATGAACCGGTTCTTTTGAATCTACAGTGTGAAACACACAGCGTGACCAGTGTAGTCCGATTCCTGAACAAATGATTCTTATGAACCGGTTCTTTTGAATCTACAGCGTGAAACACACAGCGTGACCAGTGTAGTCTGATTCATGAACAAATGACTCGTATGAATCGGTTCTTTTGAGTCCACAGCGTGAAACACACATCGTGATCAGTGTAGTCTGATTCATGAACAAATGATTCTTATGAACCGGTTCTTTTGAATTTACAGCATGACCAGTGTAGTCTGATTCATGAACAAATCATTCTTATGAACCAGTTCTTTTGAATCTACAGCATGACCAGTGTAGTCTGATTCATGAACAAATGACTCTTAAGAACCGGTTCTTTTGAATCTACAGCATGACCAGTGTAGTCTGATTCATGAACAAATGACTCTTATGAACCGGTTCTTTTGAATCTACAGCATGACCAGTGTAGTCTGATTCATGAACAAATGACTCTTATGAACCGGTTCTTTTGAATCTACAGCATGACCAGTGTAGTCTGATTCATGAACAAATGACTCTTATGAACCGTTCTTTTGAATCTACAGCATGACCAGTGTAGTCTGATTCATGAACAAATGACTCTTATGAACCGGTTCTTTTGAATCTACAGCATGACCAGTGTAGTCTGATTCATGAACAAATGACTCTTATGAACCGGTTCTTTTGAATCTACAGCATGACCAGTGTAGTCTGATTCATGAACAAATGACTCTTATGAACCGGTTCTTTTGAATCTACAGCATGACCAGTGTAGTCTGATTCATGAACAAATGACTCTTATGAACCGGTTCTTTTGAATCTACAGCATGACCAGTGTAGTCTGATTCATGAATGAATGACTCTTATGAACCGGTTCTTTTGAATCTGCAGCATGACCAGTGTAGTCTGATTCATGAATGAATGACTCTCATGAGTTAGATTTCTACAATGCAAAACACACAACCTGAATGGTTAAGAAGAATCAGAACTGGAATCCTGAAGCTTTATGTAGTCAGTGTTGGTAATTTGAGTGCACTCATCAGCCTGTTGCATGTTGATTCTCCACAGCGAGTGATGATGACGGCAGTCTGTGCAGTTAATGTGACTCTTTATGACAGATGGCCGTATTGTTGACGCTCTGGTGGTGAGCAGCAGATGTTTATAAGGCAGATTCACCTGCAACAGTTTAATTAATCTGTCAACACATTATGTCTTAATATATCTCCACATCTTATGATCCTTCATGCCTGAAGAGCACATTCACATAAACACGCGTCACTCCATTTCAACGACAAATCAAGATTTTTACACTCTTTATTAAGTGCAGGTCATTAGAAAACGATTTATTCTCAGAAATATGACCAGTATTATCAATGACACAAACGGAGATGTTAGACAGAATGTTCAGTCTCAGTCACCACTTTCATTAAATGGTAAAATGATGAAATGCAAGTGAATGGTGACTGAGATTAACATACTACTAAATATCTCCTCTGAAAGTCATACGGGTTTGCAACTTCATGAAGGTGAGTCAATAATGACAGTAAATACTTTTATATTATGGAGAAGCGTGTAGTTTGAAGTTCCCGGACTTATTCAAGTCAAGTCCTTGCACACTTTAACACTACATTGAGACTATTTGCATGATACGTATATACTCTATATGAGAGCTCGCGCAGCGCGCTGTTGTTTTAGTATGCATCGCCAGCACAGAGAATGCAGCGAGCCTTGCGCTTGTCAAAGTCTGTCAGAGTAAATGTGCAGGTGACCTCTGTATCTGCAGGAAGTGCATTTGATGCGCCGCTGACAGCTCATGTCAGGCTTCACTGCTCATTTCAATACATCATCATCACTCATACATACTAATATAAACATCATGCTAGTTTAGAATAAAGTCCTCAAACAAAGTGCATCTGCGATTCTGCTGTATTCGTGTTATCCTGCATTATACGATATGAACCCTATTATAGGCTCAAAGTCAAAGAGTGGATAGTCCCACTTCAACAATGCTCTATTATCTCCGTTTGTTATTTTTAAGCCTTAAAGGAATGTTCTGGGCTCAACACACGTCCATGAGTTTGTTTGGAAAATTACTGTAAACCAAAAAGCATCAGTGCATGTTTTCCCCACTGAATGTATTGAACTGTTGTGAACATATCAGAGAGTGTTTAGTGGGATTAGTGTCTCCAGAGCTCCATTACACACATGTGAATCGTGTCAGCACACATCCGCCAAACACCCATATGTATATCTGTAAATGAGGAAGATGTATTCGCCTGTGGTCAAGATAGCGCCTCGCTCAAGGGTGCATCTGCCGCGCGGCTCCCTACGGCCATCATCGCTCCTGACTGCGCACAGCACGGCAGGGGCTTTATTTATGTTCCTCTCCTGGAAAAGCAGAGAGCTTCTGTTTAAAAGACACTTTTTTTCTGGGTCGCTCAAACTGCAGGGGGTTCGGGTTAAACCTCAACTGCAGGTGTTTACGCCTGGAAAAAAAACTAGCGTCTCCAGTTGCGTTTGAAAAATAAGAACTAAAGAGGCAGAAATGTAAAGGTTTGGGGATGTAGTCTGTGGGGACGGTGACTAAAGAAGCCCAACAGCATCAGATATGCATGAGCACTGAATCAGGACTGTGTTGTGAGTGAAAGTGCTGCAGGACGGCGCTTCTGTACTCCGCTTTGTCCTTCTTACCGTCCTAAGATGGTTGGAGGCCGTGTGAAAAGTAAAAGTACAGTTTTCAATGTCAAACTTTATTTGTTAAACCTGCACTAAACTGGAGGGTTTGGTGTGTCCCTGTAGAATTGTTTTCCTGAATGGATTCTGCATCCGGAATATAAATAAAATGGATCCTAATTTAAATAAATTATATTATATAAAATTTTAATTAAATAAAAATAATTTCAAAATACAATAAAATTAATGTTTTAAAAATAAATATTATAGTGCATGGTAATGGGAATAAATTGCGAAGTGGAAGTCTGCTGCATCCTCATTGGAAGAACACGCTAAGCATAATGGCATAATAATGGCCTAAAAATGGCTTAGTAATTGCACAATAGTGGCCTAATAATAGCTAAATGGCATAGTAATGGCTTAATGGCCTAATAATGGCTTAATGGTTTAATAATGGCCTAATAATGGCATAATAATGACTTAATGGCTTAATAATGGCCTTATAATGCCTTAATGGCCTAATAATGGCATAGTAATGGCCTAATAATGGCTTAATGGTTTAATAATGGCCTAATAATGCTTAATGGCCTAATAATGGCATAATACTGAATTAATGGCTTAATAAATGGCCTAATAATGGCTTAATAATGAATTAATGGCTTAATAAATGGCCTAATAATGGCTTAATAATGGCATAATAATGAATTAATGGCTTAATAATTGCATAATAATGGCCTAATAATAGCTTAATGGCATAATAATGACTTATTAATGGAATAATAATGGCTTAATGGTTTAATAATGGCATAGTAATGGCGTAATAATGGCTTAATGGCCTAATAATGGCATAATAATAATGGCCTAATAATGGCTTAATGGCCTAAAAATGGCATAATAATAATGGCATAATAATAATTGCCTAATAATGCTTAATCGCCTAATAATGACATTATAATAATGGCCTAATAATGGCTTAATGGCCTAATAATCGCATAATAATAATGGCCTAATAATGGCTTAATGGCCTAATAATTGCATAATAATAATGGCCTAATAATGGCTTAATGGCATAATAATAATGGCCTAATAATGCTTAATGGCCTAATAATGCTTAATGGCCTAATAATGGCCTAATAATAATGGCCTAATAATGCTTAATGGCCTAATAATTGCATAATAATAATGGCCTAATAATGCTTAATGGCCTAATAATGGCCTAATAATGGCTTAATAATAATGGCCTAATAATGCTTAATGGCCTAATAATTGCCTAATAATTGCATAATAATAATGGCCTAATAATGCTTAATGGCCTAATAATTGCCTAATAATTGCATAATAATAATGGCCTAATAATGGCTTAATGGCATAATAATAATGGCTTAATAATGCTTAATGGCCTAATAATGGCCTAATAATGGCTTAATAATAATGGCCTAATAATGCTTAATGGCCTAATAATTGCATAATAATAATGGCCTAATAATGCTTAATGGCCTAATAATGGCATAATAATAATGGCCTAATAATGGCTTAATGGCATAATAATAATGGCCTAATAATGCTTAATGGCCTAATAATGGCATAATAATAATGGCCTAATAATGCTTAATGGCCTAATAATGGCATAATAATAATGGCCTAATAATGCTTAATCACCTAATAATGGCATAATAATAATGGCCTAATAATGGCTTAATGGCCTAATAATGGCCTAATAATGCTTAATCGCCTAATAATCGCATAATAATAATGGCCTAATAATGGCTTAATGGCATAATAATAATAATAATGGCCTAATAATGGCTTAATGGCATAATAATAATAATGGCCTAATAATGCTTAATGGCCTAATAATGGCCTAATAATGGCTTAATAATAATGGCCTAATAATGCTTAATGGCCTAATAATGGCCTAATAATGGCTTAATGGTCTAATAATTGCATAATAATGGCTTAATGCCTCAATGGCGGGGGCAGTGGTGACTCAGTGGTTGAGGCTCAGGGTTACTGACCAGAAGGTCATGGGTTCAAGCCCCAGCACCACCAAGATGCCACTGTTGGGCCCTTAACCTATCTGCTCCAGGAGCGCCGTATCATGGCTGACCCTGCACTCTAACCCCAGCTTAGCTGGGATATGTGAAAACTAATACACTTCACTGTATATATGCCAAAATCGGTGTGTGTAATGTGTGACCAAAATAAAGGATTCTTCTATTCTAATAATGGCATAATAAGCCTTTATTTTGGGTATGCCACTGAAGCACCTTCAGAGCTTAAAGGGTTTAGGATGAACTGTGGTTATTCTTGTAGTTACTATAGTTTTACTATAATACCATCGTATTTTTATTACCATCGTTTTCATTTTACATTGTAGCATGGTACAAGCATGTTTAGATCTTGGTATAGATGAGTGTTTATAATACTTACTAATATTAATATATTGTCCACCTGACGCTTGCTGTTTATCTCCAAACTCATTCACAGGTTAATATGCATTACACTTCCAATGACATCACCCGTTAAGTGTCACTTTTGTGGCAGATGATTTGAAGTAAAGCGTTAAGTGATTAGCTTCCCGTCAGGCAGAAATGTTGAGCATCAGTGGGAGACCGGCCGCCATATGGAACGCAGCTGAATAAACAAGATTGATTCAGAGGCCGCCGCGGCGGGGATCTATGCTAGCTCTGAACCGTCCATTTACACAGATTACACTGGGGCCAGTTCAAAGGTCACCTGCTGCTTTTTTCCCCTTTAAATCGTTGTAGAAACACAATTACATCGCTTAGAGTTTCCACTGGCTCTCTGTACTCTGAAAGACTCATGACAGGAAGTCACAATATCTAGCATTGTTTCTCTTCCTTGAATAAAAGCGACGGGACGCTCTGGTATTATTGGTTCTTTGTGTTCGCGCAGCGTCCTTTAAACCGAGTGTTTCACGTCAGTCATTAGTATTTTCCGCACAGGAGCAATGCGACAGCGAGACGCTCCGTGATTACGGTGCCGCTGTCATTTCTGCAGCTTTCCTCTCACACTCTAATTAGTTTTTAAGTGTAGCGTGAGAATGACTGCTCGGAGACTAATCTTTGCAGAAGTGAGCGTCTGAAATGTATGCCAATTTAGACGATGGCAAGGCCCTGTACATTTGAAGCCGTTATTTACGCAGTGACACGAGAGATTTAGTCTCGAGCCACTAAAGCGAGATCTCAGGACTTTTGAAGTGTTATTGCTCATTGTAGTACATCAGATTTCAATAACTGGGAAAATACATTTGCATGCAGTTGGAATATGAAGAGAGGCATTTGCCTCATTAGCATATGGGCGGAGTCAGTTTAGAAATTGTAGACAGAATGCACTGCTTTTTATATGCATGCATACACTATAATTCCTATATACTCTATATTAGCCTATAATAAAATGTGCAGAGTAACCATATGCATATGTTGTATTGTGAAAGAACAGATCTCAAAGTAAGCATCTAACTTTTCTTCACTAATTACTCTTTACTAATGCAAAATTAAATGTAAATGTCCACTTATAATAATAATAAAACAAGTAAACGGTCACTTACTGAAGCGTGCATACAATGCAAAGTTTAAGCTGTATTTAAAGAACTGTTATTTATTGTTATTTATTTATTAATTCTGTCATTTACTCACTCTCATGTCGTTCCAAACCTGTATGACTTTCTTCCTAAAGATGTTTAGCAGAATGTTTAAGCTGTTGAGTGGTGACCAGGTGTTATTTTTGGGGCCTGATTGTCGTTTGACAGCCGCTTGTGTCACCGTATGCTTTTACAATATGGAAAAGAGCAGCTTGGACATTTCATCTTGTGTGCTACAGAAGAAAGTAAGTCACACACGGGTTTGTAATGTGAGTAAATGTTGACCTGATTTACATTTTTAGAGAGGCGAACGAGGTCACGCAAAACAGGCATGACTAGCAATATTAGCTTCAACAACCCATCCAAGCATTAAATGGATAACAGATGAACATCCATCACGACTGCAGCAATGCTGTTAACGGCGGCTCGCAAACTAAAATAGTGCATAACCGCCATCCTCTATTTACATGATAACGAGTCAGCTGTTCTTCTTTCCTATATTTCACGGACATGACATCATAACGCAAGGATGTACGTCATAAGCTAGCGATTTTACGCCAAATCCTTCATGACCGCTCAAAATACGAATCACTTAGTAAGGACATTGTTTTGATTGTTTATGTACTCAATCGATGCAAAGAATCGTCCGATTATCCATCAATGAGTCAAAGTTCCTTCATAACATGATGATAAAACCTGATTAGCAAACGTTTGCAGAGACAGCTGTTCAAAATACGGTAGATCATACTGTAGAGCAAACACTAGCATTGCGGCATTGTTTATTAATTTAATTGCTTGGTGTCATCTCTGCATCTCTGCCTTTATTTTTTGATAACAGAGATATCAAATCGGATTTGTTCCACATTTTCCACAGCGCCAGCTAGCATGCAGTACGTGTGTGTGTGTGTGTGTTCACTCAAAATCCCCTCTGGCCTGATGGCGAGCATCTGTCTTTTTTCCATTTGTAAAAGCTCCGATTGCTGTGACCTTCAGTGGCTAAACGGATGAACAAGAGGGAGAGAAATGGCTTTACTTTCATTTATTTATGTTTAATGTGCGGCTGCAGGTTTGGCCAGGCACCGGCGCTCTGTTTTTGAACACTTAATGCGGTGCAGGATCCATCCGGTCGCTGCTGTGAGTTCCATTAGAGATACGATCGCCCCTCCGGCAGACCCCTGAGACCCTGAGCGAGAGAGACCATCAGACCACACAGCGCATTAAAACAGAAAGTTTTCTCCATTCACCCTGTGCAGATGGCCATATTAATGTTCCGGTTAGATGCATTTATCAGGTTCTGGGTTTAGATAGCAACTGTCCAGAGAGCTTGATTATGGTCTTGTGTTGGTTTTTGGCAATGTCTATGCAAGAGCAATGCCAAAGTCCCTTTAAGGCAAGTCCGTTCTCTCAGCTGCCATCTTGGCAGTGCCACCAGACAACTATTTGTGGTGCGGAGGTGAAACGAAACGAATCATTTTGGCAAAATAGAGCGTGACGCCCAATTTTCAGCCGTCTTAGTTCCAGAAGTATTTGTTTCATAGTGACTTCATAAAATCCTGACCAAACCGACCAACTCTGAAATGAATCACAACAGTACAAACTATCATTTGAAGCAAGAAAGTATTTTAAAATCAGACGAAAGTGCCAGACTGTGTACTTAACATCTTGAATGAGGGAATGAACTACAGTCCCTTAAAGCATTGGGAATGATGTCATCAAATTCAAAAATATTAAACTATTGATTTAAAATTGTTGATTGCGAGTATATATTTGATTTTACTGGAAAATATTCAGATATTCACATAAAAAAAACATAAAAAACTTGATTGCATCATTCACAGTGCATCATGGGCTGCAGAGCTCAGATACATTGAAGTCTATGAAGCAAGTGATATTTATACGAGTAAAGGGTCATCACATGACTCGTGTCAGTGCTGCAGAATACATTGAAGTCTATGAAGGGAGTGATATTTATACGAGTAAAGGGTCATCACATGACTCGCGTCAGTGCTGCAGAATACATTGAAGTCTATGAAGTGAGTGATATTTATACGAGTAAAGGGTCATCACATGACTCGTGTCAGCGCTGCAGAATACATTGAAGTCTATGAAGCGAGTGATATTTATACGTGTAAAGGGTCATCACATGACTCGTGTCAGTGCTGCAGAATACATTGAAGTCTATGAAGCAAGTGATATTTATACGAGTAAAGGGTCATCACATGACTCGTATCAGCGCTGCAGAATACATTGAAGTCTATGAAGCAAGTGATATTTATACGAGTAAAGGGTCATCACATGACTCGTATCAGCGCTGCAGAATACATTGAAGTCTATGAAGTGAGTGATATTTGTGACCCGTCACGGAAACCAGTGACACAAGTCGGCAGCACAACTTGTGAGCAAAATGAGAAACAAGTGTTTTTTTCCAAAATTGGTGATTTCCGCTTTTTTGCAGAATCTGTTAGTTGAGATCATGAAGAAGCCTCTCCATGTTTGAGATAACAGTATTGGTATATTTAAAAGCGTACATTTTGAGGTTGAAATCGGCTTGTTTTTCGGAGATTCTAGCATGCAGTAGGGGCGTGTCATTGTCTGTGTGTATTTCCGTACTGAATAGCCGCCGGCGCTTTTGCCCCCGCCCCTAACAGCGTGGCTACTTATTATGCAGCGCTCTAGCCGGCTCTATCTGATATCAAAATTCAATGAAGATGGACGCCGCAAAGAATGTCGCAGACGAGCTGAACCGTGGCCGTTACAACGAAAATGTTTTGAAGTACTTCTTCGACAAGCCGGATGCTTATGAACAAGCGTTCACTGATTCTGAAGACGATCTGAGCGACGATGAAAGTGGCATGATAAGACTGAATAATATCCCTAATCTACAACTGAGCGAAGATGAAGACGAGGAAGAATGTATCGGACTGGCGTCATGCGAATTATTGGACATTTAGAGGCAAACAGACGCACAGTGCAAACTTCGGAGATGGTTACATCCACAAAGAAGACCCCGACAAAGAGAAAGTGTGCCCGAACGACTTATTTCATTGGAGGCAACGAGATCTGCAAGAATACTTTTCTGTTTCTTATGGGGTGAGTTTCCATAAACATCAAAGTTTGTCGTTTTTGTTCATTCTAAGAACACGTACACGTTATCTCATGTTTAGTCCATGTTTACAGGGGGAGCTTTACAGGGGTATGGCTTATCTAAATGAGATGTAAATGAGCCCTATTGTCACTCCCAGCAGCAGAGAGAAGTGAGAACTGCACAATCTTTTGAGGCCGTTTTCTCCCCTTTTAGCTTTTTTGAGTGCCTACCTTCAAATGGCCACAACTTCTCCAAATATTGTCAGATTTCCATGTGTTACAAATCGTTGGAAAGCTTGGAGACTACACTTTCAGAATCTGTGAATAACTCAAAATGCCCCAAAACCGACTTGTGTCCCTACTTTCCGTGATCGGTCACATTTATACGAGTAAAGGGTCATCACATGACTCGCGTCAGTGCTGCAGAATACATTGAAGTCTATGAAGCGAGTGATATTTATACGTGTAAAGGGTCATCACATGACTCGCGTCAGCGCTGCAGAATACATTGAAGTCTATGAAGTGAGTGATATTTATACGTGTAAAGGGTCATCACATGACTCGCGTCAGTGCTGCAGAATACATTGAAGTCTATGAAGCGAGTGATATTTATACGTGTAAAGGGTCATCACATGACTCGCGTCAGTGCTGCAGAATACATTGAAGTCTATGAAGCGAGTGATATTTATACGAGTAAAGGGTCATCACATGACTCGCGTCAGCGCTGCAGAATACATTGAAGTCTATGAAGCGAGGGATATTTATACGTGTAAAGGGTCATCACATGACTCGCGTCAGCGCTGCAGAATACATTGAAGTCTATGAAGTGAGGGATATTTATACGTGTAAAGGGTCATCACATGACTCACGTCAGTGCTGCAGAATACATTGAAGTCTATGAAGCGAGTGATATTTATACGTGTAAAGGGTCATCACATGACTCGTGTCAGCGCTGCAGAACACATTGAAGTCTATGAAGTGAGTGATATTTATACGTGTAAAGGGTCATCACATGACTCGTGTCAGCGCTGCAGAATACATTGAAGTCTATGAAGTGAGTGATATTTATACGTGTAAAGGGTCATCACATGACTCGCGTCAGTGCTGCAGAATACATTGAAGTCTATGAAGCGAGTGATATTTATACGTGTAAAGGGTCATCACATGACTCGTGTCAGTGCTGCAGAATACATTGAAGTCTATGAAGCGAGTGATATTTATACGTGTAAAGGGTCATCACATGACTCGCGTCAGCGCTGCAGAATACATTGAAGTCTATGAAGCGAGTGATATTTATACGAGTAAAGGGTCATCACATGACTCGCGTCAGCGCTGCAGAATACATTGAAGTCTATGAAGTGAGTGATATTTATACGTGTAAAGGGTCATCACATGACTCGTGTCAGCGCTGCAGAATACATTGAAGTCTATGAAGTGAGTGATATTTATACGTGTAAAGGGTCATCACATGACTCGTGTCAGAGCTGCAGAACACATTGAAGTCTATGAAGTGAGTGATATTTATACGTGTAAAGGGTCATCACATGACTCGCGTCAGCGCTGCAGAATACATTGAAGTCTATGAAGCGAGTGATATTTATACGAGTAAAGGGTCATCACATGACTCACGTCAGTGCTGCAGAATACATTGAAGTCTATGAAGTGAGTGATATTTATACGTGTTTGCATCCCTATAATTTGTTGTGGCATTGCAAGAACAAATCTATAAATTAGAAAAGAATAAAATGTTGTTTTTTTACTACCCATTTAGCGCTCTTGCTACCTGTGACCTCACACAGCGTTGCCGACCTATTCTATGTGACTTGTTTTTTGTTTTTTACGCATACCCGAATTTCAAACATTCGTAAACATAGTAAACATGCTACTAAGACGGACAGAAAACATTTTCAATGCGACAAGTTCTTGAAAAGGAAAGGAAAATCTTGGTTTCATTTTTGGCGTGGTTACTCCGTTTTGCCTTTGTAGGGCAGAAATCTTACTTAAGCGTCAGTATGTCAAGATTACATTTACAACAACATATCTTAAACCAGTAATACAATCAGAGAGCAGTGGTAACATAAATGTAGCTTCTTAAGCTCAAATCATGTTCCATTTGCAAATTAACTCTATCAAATATGATACAGAATGTGTTTGTGGCTCATCACGTGGTTTCAATGTTTATATCGATCTATTTAAAATGCCGGAGAACTTGTGCGAACAGTTACTCTTATGTTGGTATAAATGTCAGCTTATTTAAATAAAGTAAAAGTGACCGTAATGATTATATTGTTACTGATATTTTAAAATGAGTATTTGCTGAATATACGCAACTTGTGCTTGGTTAAAATGTTGTGTATTATTTTATTGAAAATTGTAACATACATTTTATAAGATTTATTTAAAGTGCAAACTAATATTTCTGTGTATTTTCATACACGCAGCCTGCTGTCATTATAAAGATCTCATTATTTTGCATTACAGTTTTCCTTTTTACATGTCAATATAGTGTTTGGTGCATAAAATACATATGATAAAAATAGTTTTTCCCACCCAATGCTATTTTAATGTTTATGAACTTGCCCTATTTCACTTACATTGTAAGTGCCCAACTGTACCCGCCTTGTTTGTTTTTATAAACGAGGGACGAGATTAAGTGTAGTTTTTTGGTAAATGAGCATTATGCCACTAATGCTGTTGATTGAGCTTAACTTGTATTTAATCCATATTTTTAATACACTATATTTATTCAGGCTGGTCCAGTTAATGCGTATACAGGTTTTAGAGTAAACAAACCGGTAAAGCTGCTGTCAAAAAGCTGATCTGCACCACGACTTAGAAGACAGCTGCCTATTTAGGGAGAAGAGAGCGAGGCAGCTCACTAGAGTTGGGAACCGAGCTGCAATCTCAGTGATTTCGCTGTTTTCATCAGCCTCTCTACTGTGCATGGATGTTTAAAATATATGCAACATTTTCTAGAGATACTTTAAAAAGCGTTTCGTATTCACAGTGTGCTACCTGCGAGTGCATCTTGGCAGTGTTAGTGGAAATAAACAATATTTCATCACCCTCCCTCGACTGAATGTCATCATCGTCAAAGACGCCTCATCCAACCTCGCGCGCTCCATTAATTAATGTTGAATGCGACAGCTCTTTGTGCAGCTGTAGCGCAGTCGAACCCTGGCGAATCTCAGGACTCCTCCAAAAGTGTGTGTGCCGCCCGGGGCGAAACGCAGTATCTGGAGGTGCTTGTGTTGTTCATCAACAGCTCCCCTCGCACTGGGGAAGGTAGAGTCACTTCCTGTTCGCTGTGACAAGCGTTCTCAGGAGAACACATTAGTGAGCACTGCAGGTATTTCAGGGCATCCTGTCTCGGGAAATCTCTAGTTATTCTGACAAACATTGCGTGGTAATTTAGTTCTGTAAGGAACTGTAATTTCATGACAGGGAACATACGGTATAATCCTTCATTACAGCTGTTGATAAAACATTAAACGGTTAACAAAAATCCAATAGATTTACAGTGAAGGAGGGACACGAGCCATACATTATCTAAAGACCAACATATAGTTGAGACTTACGCAAGGAAGAAACCACCCAGCAACCATCCCACTATACAACAAAACACTATATATATACTATATAAATATATATAAATCAGTGTCTTCAATTTAGTTTTACATGAAGGGGCAATATTTTCCTCCTTGATTTGATTTTCTTTATGATGTCATATTTTTTAAATAATTTAAAACTAATCTAAAATCATTTAAAAGTCTCATCCGTTTATATCGAATAAATTAATACATTTATTAATGAAAATACTCAAGATTGAGAATTTATTACCTCTTACCCCATTAATAAAATCAACATCTGCCACTCATATTTATGGCATGATATGTAAAACTAGGGCTATAATATATTGTTAAGAACTACTGTGTTTTTATTTCTGGGACATTTTGGGCATTTGTGGTGCCCCCCTTAATATCAAACCCTAGTATATGTATATACAGTGGCAAGATAAATTATGTGAACCCTTTGGAATTAGCTGGTTTTTGGCATTAATTGGTCATATCAATATAGACAAACACAATGTGCTTAAGCTAACAACACACAAACAATTATAATCTTTCATGTCTTTATTGAACACATCCCATTAAACATTCACAGTGATGTGGGGAAAAGTAAGTGAACCCTTGGATTTAATAACTGGTCGATAATCCTTTGGCAGCAATAACCTCAATCAAGCCTTTCCGGTAGATGCAGATTAAACCTGCACAACGTTCAGAAGGATTTCTGGATCATTCTTCCTTACAGAACTGCTTCAGCTCAGACATATTCTTATGATATCTGGTGTGAACGGCTCTCTTGAGGTCATTCCACAGCACCTCAATTGGGTTAAGAGACTCCAAAAGGTGGATTTTCGTTTTTTTAGGTCATTCTGTAGTGGATTTATTCGATGTTTAGGGTCATTGTCCTGCTGCATCACCCAACTTCTACTGAGCTTCAGCTGGCACACTGCCACCCTGACATTATCCTGTAGGATTTTTCCCTGGCAAGTGGTCCAGGCTCCAAATCATGATGCTCTCTCCACAGTACTTCACCGTTGGGATGATGTTTTCATGTTGGTATGCGGTGCCCTTTATACGCCATACATAGTGCTGCATGTTCCTCCCCAACAATTCAACCTTCGTTTTATCAGTGCACAAAACATAAATCATCTCCATTTATAGACAGTTTGTCCAACTGTGGACAGATGAATATCTAACGGCCACTTCTAGAGAGAGTACCTATAGTACTAAATCATCTCCATTTATAGACAGTTTGTCTAACTGTGAACAGATGAATATCTAACGGACACTTCTAGAGAGAGTACCTATAGTACTAAATCATCACCATTTATAGACAGTTTGTCCAACTGTGGACAGATGAATATCTAACGGCCACTTCTAGAGAGAGTACCTATAGTACTAAATCATCTCCATTTATAGACAGTTTGTCTAACTGTGAACAGATGAATATCTAACGGACACTTCTAGAGAGAGTACCTATAGTACTAAATCATCTCCATTTATAGACAGTTTGTCTAACTGTGAACAGATGAATATCTGACAGCCACTTCTAGTGAGAGTACCTATAGTACTAAATCATCTCCATTTATAGACAGTCTGTCTAACTGTGGACAGATGAATATCTGACAGCCACTTCTAGAGAGAGTACCTATAGTACTAAATCATCTCCATTTATAGACAGTTTGTCTAACTGTGAACAGATGAATATCTAACGGACACTTCTAGAGAGAGTACCTATAGTACTAAATCATCTCCATTTATAGACAGTTTGTCCAACTGTGGACAGATGAATATCTGACAGCCACTTCTAGAGAGAGTACCTATAGTACTAAATCATCTCCATTTATAGACAGTCTGTCTAACTGTGGACAGATGAATATCTAACGGTCACTGCTAGTGAGAGTACCTATAGTACTAAATCACCTCCATTTATAGACAGTTTGTCTAACTGTGGACAGATGAATATCTAACGGACACTTCTAGAGAGAGTACCTATAGTACTAAATCATCTCCATTTATAGACAGTTTGTCTAACTGTGAACAGATGAATATCTAACGGACACTTCTAGAGAGAGTACCTATAGTACTAAATCATCACCATTTATAGACAGTTTGTCCAACTGTGGACAGATGAATATCTAACGGCCACTTCTAGAGAGAGTACCTATAGTACTAAATCATCTCCATTTATAGACAGTTTGTCTAACTGTGAACAGATGAATATCTGACAGCCACTTCTAGTGAGAGTACCTATAGTACTAAATCATCTCCATTTATAGACAGTCTGTCTAACTGTGGACAGATGAATATCTGACAGCCACTTCTAGAGAGAGTACCTATAGTACTAAATCATCTCCATTTATAGACAGTTTGTCTAACTGTGAACAGATGAATATCTAACGGACACTTCTAGAGAGAGTACCTATAGTACTAAATCATCTCCATTTATAGACAGTTTGTCTAACTGTGGACAGATGAATATCTGACAGCCACTTCTAGAGAGAGTACCTATAGTACTAAATCATCTCCATTTATAGACAGTCTGTCTAACTGTGGACAGATGAATATCTAACGGTCACTGCTAGTGAGAGTACCTATAGTACTAAATCACCTCCATTTATAGACAGTTTGTCTAACTGTGGACAGATGAATATCTAACGGACACTTCTAGTGAGAGTACCTATAGTACTAAATCATCTCCATTTATAGACAGTCTGTCTAACTGTGGACAGATGAATATCTAACGGCCACTTCTAGTGAGAGTACCTATAGTACTAAATCACCTCCATTTATAGACAGTTTGTCTAACTGTGGACAGATGAATATCTAACGGACACTTCTAGTGAGAGTACCTATAGTACTAAATCATCTCCATTTATAGACAGTTTGTCTCACTGTGGACAGATGAATATCTAACGGCCACTTCTAGTGAGAGTACCTATAGTACTACATCATCTCCATTTATAGACAGTTTGTCTCACTGTGGACAGATGAATATCTAACGGCCACTTCTAGTGAGAGTACCTATAGTACTAAATCACCTCCATTTATAGACAGTTTGTCTAACTGTGGACAGATGAATATCTAACGGACACTTCTAGTGAGAGTACCTATAGTACTAAATCATCTCCATTTATAGACAGTTTGTCTCACTGTGGACAGATGAATATCTAACGGCCACTTCTAGTGAGAGTACCTATAGTACTAAATCATCTCCATTTATAGACAGTTTGTCTAACTGTGGACAGATGAATATCTAAACTCTTTGGGATTACTCATTGTCTTTGTGTTTGTTGTTGAGTTGTAACAGTATGTAATAGATTAAGTTGTATTAAGGGCAATATTAGGTCAAAAATGGTAAAAAGAAACTCGTCAGTCAATCATTGTTTTGAGGAATGAAGGCGATACAATGCTTGTATTTGCCAAAAAAAACACTAGAGTCTTCAAGGACAAAGCACAACTGTCTCTAACAAGAACAGAAAGAGATGTGGAAGATGTGCAAATAAACAAGAGGATAAGCACATCAGAGTCTCTAGTTTGAGAATAGACGCCTCACATGTCCTCCGCTGACAGCTTCATTGAATTCTACCCGCTCAACACCAGTTTCATGTACAACAGTAAAGAGAGAAAATTAAGCAAATGCTGGGACCTTCTAGTTTGTGTTAAGTTATACATAAGTTGTTCATAAGATTTGCCTTGTGTGTCTTTTTAATAAAGAAAACTGGCGAAGAAGCGCAAGGAGACGTTGAGCAGCACGCGGCAGGAGATGACGGTGATGGTGAACTCGATGGACAAGAGTTACGCTGAGCAGGGCACCAGCTGTGATGAAGCCATCTCGTTCATGGACACTCACAATCTCAACGGCAGACGTAGGTCCTCCATTCACTTTGTTTCAAAAGTATCTATCATTACTAGTATTTGCAATGGCAAGTGTCACAATTACTATTGCTCATACTCCTCTCCTTGGCACTAACGATTTGAATGAATATGATGAAGTCTGATGGAGTCTCAGGGTTTTATTTAGCCTTTGGTGGGACTCGTGTCTCTGTGCTTCAGATTTGTCCCTGGATGTCCCGCCAGACTGTGTTTGGTAGGTCCCCCAGCAGTCCTTGGGGTCAGCAGGTCACGGGCATTCTGCTCATCGGCTTAGCTGAACCAACTCCGTAAGCCAATTATTTTTTGCAGTGTAGACTCGGACTCAATGCCAGTTTTAGTGACTAAATTAGTCTTTAATCCTAGACCAGAGTAACTTTGCTTAATATCGAGTAAATCTCTCTGTGATCACATGGCCGTGATTAATATTGCACGAACGTCCCTCAGTTTCCATTCGCCGTGACTGATGTGTCACTCCGTGAAGTGGCCGGCAAACATGTATAAATAAATAAACATGGGCTTTTAGCAGCTGAGACGCCCGCTTGCTTCATCCGTGACCTTATCTGCTGTCTGTCTCTGTAGCAGTGATTGACAGATGGGTCACTGCAGACAGCGCGCTCGTGGCAGCTGTCAACAATTCACCTGCCTACCTGCACGAACGCACCTTCAGTGACGTGTACAGCCGCACAGCACAAACACTGATAGAATGAGTGTGTTAAGTGCTGGGAAACACCCACTTTTCACCATCCAAGCATTCCTAATGGTTCAAATTGAGATTTGTTATTGTTACATTTCCTGTGTTATTTGGAAATGTTACATTACAGAAGTAAAATGGGTTGAGATAAAAAACTCTTGAATGTTTGATTATTTAATAGATAGAAATGTCTTGGCTCATTCTAGTAAGGGCATGTTTGATTACATTTAATAAATGTAAGTCACATTTAATGTTTTATTAGTCTTGAAACTCTTTTCTTTAAATTGAGTGATTTATCTCATCTTGCCTGCTTTTTATTCCTTGTGTTTGTGCTAAAAGCTGTCTCCTCGCCATCCTCGTTTACCATGAAGACTAACACACTGAGCGCCTCCGTGCCAAACTCTTATTACCCAGGTAATGCTCTGCGTTCACCTCCCGATGTCATTTACAATCATTTCCTGTTTGAATCATGTGACTTCCTGCTTTGCGTTAGTCTTTTTGACTCTGGGCTACTAAACACCGATTTCTGATGCAGTTGTCATGTCCCATCTGTTGCTTAGCACAACTGACGTTTAAAACCTCATGAAAGTGGACATTTTTGTGTAATGTTCATGTCTGTAGCTTTGACTTCAGCTATATGCTAATGTGTCCTAAAACTTGATCAGTCACTAAATGCTATTTGCTATTTAAGCGTAAACTAAATGCTAATGGCTATTTAAGCGTAAACTAAATGCTAATGGCTATTTAAGCGTAAACTAAATGCTATTGGCTATTTACATGTAATCTAAAATTATTTGCTATTTAAGTGTAAACTAAATGCTATTGGCTATTTACACGTAATCTAAAATTATTTGCTATTTA
>NC_068316.1:1097232-1112232 GCF_025860055.1 Xyrauchen texanus
TTCAACAAAAGATGTTTGACTGTATTCACAGTATTCTACAGCTACAGGGATTATTATGATCGCAAAACACACAATAATAAGTGCTGAGGTCAGCTGAACAATTACGGCTTTGTGTGTTTCAAATCTAAAAGTCTCTTGTAGTTTGATACTGGCTTAGACAGCTTGATATGTTTGTGTGATCATGAAATCCAAACGGCTGTTTAGGAACCTCTCGGTGTTCGTGAGTTGAAAAGAAGTTTAAAATGTCATTTAGTGATTTGTAAAAACACAGTGATAATTACAAATATTATCCGTCATTCGACAAGAACAACTTAAACCAAACGTTCTGTGGATTAAACCTTTGCTAACACTTAACAGCATTAGTTTATAGTTAATTAATGATTAATTAATCATTGTTCCTGCATTGTTAATACATTAATAGGGAACATATGCTATTTGTTTACATTACAAAGTATTTTATGCAACCAGTTTAAATATTATGTTCCATAATAACGTTATTGTTCCAACAAACTCCCGACCACTGTCAACGCAACTCCTCACATTCCCAAATAAATGATGTTTCATCACACTTATTGTAAAACATTCAGTAAGTGAACGTTCAGAGTTCAGACACTTGTTGATTATGTTTTGTTGTCTTTGTGATCTCTGACACTCTTGTTGGTTTCTTCACTGTCTGAACGATCTTTGTGTGTTTTTTTTTAGTTGGTTTTGTTAATGTCGTTTTTTTTCCCCTTGTGAAATGTTTATGTTGTGTTTGTTTTGTATTTTAAATAAATAACATTGATGCCATCTGCGATTGGGTCCATCCTTTAAACACCCCGTTCTGTGACAGTGAACCGGTTAATTAAAGCATTGCAAAGGTGGTTGCAAATATCAGAAATATCCACAGATAGACAATCACTAACATTGACTTTATTTCCAGAAAATACAGGGATGCATCAATAATGTATGAACAATCATTTATAAATGCTTAATTAACCATATACTAATGCTTTACAAATACTTAATACAATTTAATTATTAGAAAGTGTTATCTTGTATATTCGAATATGCGACTTCACTCTCAACAGGCTACAATTTCAGTAAAATATGGGTATGTATTAATAATGTAGGAACAATAATTTATAAATGCTTAATAAACCATATACTAATGCTTTACAAATACTTTATACTGTGTAGTTATTAGAAAGTGTTATCTTGTATATATCGACCTATTAAGCTTCACTCTCGACTGGTTATTATTTCTGGAAAAAACAGGTATGCATTAATAATGTAGGAACAATCATTTATAAATGCTTAATTAACCATATACTAATGCTTTACACATACTTAA
The DNA here is from genome assembly GCF_025860055.1 of Xyrauchen texanus. Taxonomy (NCBI): domain Eukaryota; kingdom Metazoa; phylum Chordata; class Actinopteri; order Cypriniformes; family Catostomidae; genus Xyrauchen; species Xyrauchen texanus. The sequence continues at coordinate 1,098,566 of NC_068316.1, forward strand.
TAACATGTAGTTATTAGAAAGTGTTATCTTACAGTGAAAGTGTTTTACAATAAGTGTGATGAAACATCATTTATTTGGGAATGTGAGGAGTTGCGTTGACAGTGGTCGGGAGTTTGTTGGAACAATATACATATACAACATGGCGCCGCAGATGGCCGCCTCGGTGTGGAGCTCTTCAATTCTTTTGTTGTTTTTGTTAGTTTGTCCTGTGTTTAGCAATCTTTTACCAATCAGTTTTACCAGGGACGAACTGCTGAACATTCAGCAGCACATACCAGATAATCTTTTCCCGGTTTTTCAATATTCGGACGTTTTGCTGGACATTTTAGTTGGAGGCTGCTGTGTTGTTTAGATGCTTCTGAGGCGCAGGCGAGGGAGGCGAGCTGGCTGCTGGTTAAACTCCGTCAGCGGCGTTCGAACAGCACTGCCGAGCATTCATCTCGCGAATCTCCGCTCTCTTCCAAACAAAGCGGACTGAACTACATCTCCTCACACATACTAATAAGGACTTTTCAAACTCTGCTGCACTGTGCTTCACTGAAACCTGGTTGAGTGAAGCCATTCGGACAGCGCATTACATCTGCCGGGCTTCCAGCTGTTCAGAGCCGGATCGCGATCAGCGAGTTAACGGGGAAAGCGAGAGGTGGTGGAACATGCTTTTACATCAACGAAAGTTGGTGTACAGATGTAACAACACTAAAGAGGATGTGCTGTCCTAATCTGGAAGCGCTCTTTATTAACTGTAAGCCGTTCTACTCGCGCGGGAGTTTTCTTCGTTTATTCTGGTGAGTGTTTACATTCCTCCTAACGCGTCTAGGAACTTAGGCTGCAACAGCTGGCTGATCAAATCTCAGACACAGAACAACAATACCCGGACTCAGTCATTATTATTCTTGGGGACTTTAACAAAACAAATCTCACACGCGAACTGCCCAAATACAGACAGCACATTACATGCCCCACCAGAGACAGGAATATACTGGACCACTGCTATACTACATTAAAGGATGCATATCGCTCTGTCCCACGTGCAGCTTTGGGTCTCTCTGATCACTGTCTGGTTCATCTTCTCCCGACCTACAGGCAGAAATTAAAATCAACCAAGCCAGTTGTAAGGACTATAAGGAGATGGACTATTGAAGCAGAGCTGGAACTACAAGCCTGCTTTGACTGCACTGATTGGAGTGTTTTGAAGCTGCAGCTACAGACCTGGGCGAGCTCACAGATACTGTTACATCATACATCAGTTTCTGTGAGGATATGTGCATCCCTACTAGGACATTTTGTCATTCAACAATGATAAACCATGGTTCACAGGAAAACTCAGACAGCTTCGTCATGCCAAAGAGGAGGCTTACAGGGGTGGGGATAGAGTCTTGTATAATCAGGCCAGGAACACACTGAATAGGGAAATCAGAGTGGCTAAAAGAAGCTACTCTGAGAAGCTGAAAAACAAGTTTTCAGCTAACGACCCGGCATCAGTGTGGAGTGGCCTGAAACAACTTACTAATTACAGGACTCCTACCCCCAACCCTGTGGCGGACCAACGACTGGCTGACGACCTGAATGTGTTTTACTGCAGATTTGAAAGGCCCGATTTCACACCCCACATGCACTCGGACCTTCATTTCACACAACCATTAACACCTCCTGCAACCCCCTCCTCCCCCTCCTGCTACACTACCTGCACTAAAGATCTGTGAGGGCGATGTGTGCCGTGTCTTTCGGAAGCAAAGGACAAGGAAGGCTCCAGGACCAGATGGCATCTCACCAGCTTGCCTTCGTTCCTGTGCTAACCAACTGGCCCCCATCTTCACTCAGATCTTCAATAGATCACTGGAGCAATGTGAAGTCCCATGCTGCTTCAAGCGCTCAGTCATTATCCCGTCCCTAAGAAACCAAAAATCACAGGACTTAATGACTACAGACCTGTCAGCCCTGACATCTGTGGTCATGAAGTCATTTGAGAACTGGTGTTGGCCCACCTGAAGGACATCACTGGACCCTTTCTGGACCCCCTTCAATTTGCTTATCGAGCAAACAGGTCTGTGGATGATGCAGTCAACATGGGTTTGCATCATATCCTGCAACATCTGGACAGACCGGGGACATACGCAAGGATCCTTTTGTGGACTTCAGCTCGACTTTCAACACAATCATACCAGATATACTCCGGACTAAGTTAAACCAACTCCTGTTCCCACCTCTACCTGTCAGTGGATTACCAGCTTTCTGGCCGGACAGGCAGCAGCTTGTGAGGCAGGGAAAATTCACTTCCACCACCTGTACCATCAGCACTGGTGCCCCCCAGGGATGTGTGCTCTCCCCACTACTCTTCTCCCTGTACACCAATGACTGCACCACCAAGGACCACTCTGTCAAGCTCCTGAAGTTTGCAGGCGACACCACTGTCATCGGCCTCATCCAAGATGATGATGAGTCTGCGTATAGAAAGGAGGTTGAGCGGCTGGCTGTCTGGTGCAGTCAAAACAACCTGGAGCTGAACACGCTCAAAACAGTGGAGATGATTGTGGACTTTAGGAGGAACACCCCAACATTGTCCCCCTCACCATTCTAAACAGCACTGTGTCAGCAGTGGAGTCATTCAGGTTCCTGGGCACTACCATCTCACAGGACCTGAAGTGGGAGATCCACATCGACTCCATTGTGAAAAAGGCCCAGCAGAGGTTGTACTTCCTTCAGCCAGCTGAGGAAGTTCAACCTGCCACCAGTGCTGCTGAAACAGTTCTACTCAGCGGTCATTGAGTCTGTCCTCTGCACTTCAATAACTGTCTGGTTTGGTGCAGCCACGAAATTAGACATCAGAAGACTACAAAGGACAGTTCGGTCTGCTGAGAGGATTATTGGTTGCCCCCTGCCCTCCCTTCAAGAACTATACACTTCCAGAGTGAGGAAAAAGGCTGGTAAAATCACTCTGGACCCCACTCACCCTGCCCACTACCTTTTGAACTGTTGCCTTCTGGCCGGCGCTTCAGAGCACTGAGCACCAGAACCGTCAGACACAGGAACAGTTTTTTCCCTCAGGCCATCCATCTAATGAACAGTTAAATTACCCCCATTGAGCAATAATTATGTGCAATACACAGTTTAATTTTAATTTAAATTATATTATCCAACTTATCCACTTCTGCCATTACTTACATTGCTCTGTACATAATATACTGTTTTTTGTTCTTTATATACAGATTGTATTAGATTTGCACTACGTGTGTGTATGTGGGTATGTATGAAGGTGAGTTTATATACGTATATGTATAATTATTTATTTTGTGTTCTTTTTTGTTTTTAATTACCTATGCCTTGCTGCTGTTTTTTTTGGTATTGTTTGTATTGTTGTTGACTGGAAGCTCCTGTCACCAAGACACATTCCTTGTATGTGTAAGCATACTTGGCAATAAAGCTGATTCTGATTCTGATTCTGATTCTGATCTTGCATATATCAGCCTATGTGGCTTCACTCTAGACCGGCTGCTACTATTTCTGGAAAATATGGGTATGTATTAATAATGTATGAACAATAATTTATAAATGTTTAATTAACCATATACTAATGCTTTACAAATACTTAATAACATGTAATTATTAGAAAGTGTTATCTTGTATATATCGGCCTATGCGGCTTCACTCTAGACCGCCTGCTATTTCCAGAAAATATGGGTATGTATTAATAATGTATGAACAATAATTTATAAATGCTTAATTAACCATATACTAATGCTTTACACATACTTAATAACATGTAGTTCTTAGAAAGTGTTATCTTGCATATATCGGCCTATGTGGCTTCACTCTAGACCGGCTGCTATTTCCAGAAAATATGGGTATGTATTAATAATGTATGAACAATAATTTATAAATGTTTAATTAACCATATACTAATGCTTTACAAATACTTAATAACATGTAATTATTAGAAAGTGTTATCTTGTATATATCGGCCTATCTTGACTTCACTCTAGACCGGCTGCTATTTCCAGAAAATATGGGTATGTATTAATAATGTATGAACAATAATTTATAAATGTTTAATTAACCATATACTAATGCTTTACAAATACTTAATAACATGTAATTATTAGAAAGTGTTATCTTGTATATATCGGCCTATGTGGCTTCACTCTAGACCGGCTGCTATTTCCAGAAAATATGGGTATGTATTAATAATGTATGAACAATAATTTATAAATGCTTAATTAACCATATACTAATGCTTTACAAATACTTAATAACATGTAGTTATTAGAAAGTGTTATCTTGCATATATCGGCCTATGCGGCTTCACTCTAGACTAGCTACAATTTCCGTAAAATATGGGTATGTATTAATAACCTATGAACAATAATTTATAAGTGCTTAATTAACTATAAATGAATGTTTTAGAAATACTTTATACTTTGTAGTTATTAGAGAGTGTTATCTTGTATATATTGGCCTCGACTGGCTACCATTTCCTTGAATGGCTGCCGAAACTCCAATGTATAATATAATGTATCATTTTCAAAACATGTCATGTCCCATCATTTTAAATTATTGAAAATGTAGATATTCTAAGCACATACAATTAATATAAAAATAAATAATAAAATAAGACCATAATGGAAATGATACAACATTATACAAGGTGTAATCAGTAGTGCAGTTTGATAGTGTTGTGTGACAGTAAGTTGAATGTAGTTGGAGTATATTTTGATACCTTTTCCACAGCGAAGGTGCGAATCACGTATTCAGACAGTAGTTGCGTTTCGATCAGTGTCACTTTCATGTCCCTGTAGATTTCTGTGTCATCGGGCCAGTACTTACAGCATTTCACCTGTAAACACACACAAACAGGGTTTATGAAGAGCGGTTTATGATATCACAAGCACTTTGTGAAAATAGAAGTTATAAATATCACCAAACAACTTGTGTACATGAGAGATACACTTAAATGCCTAAACATCTGTGTAAGTTGTTTTGCATGAATTTTCAGTTTATATATATTGTAGGTAGCCTCGAAATAAGCAGGTCATTATTGGTGATGCAAGACCACGTCTGTGTTTATTTTGCATTAACAACTGGCTGACTGAACTTTATCCCATACTAGAACTTCACGAGGTCCTTATTGACACCAAGTGTGCCGCACAAGCCCTCAAAAGTGAAGCCAAAACGTCTCGATCGCCCCCCGGTGACTGGTCCTAGTATAGGTCATAAACCCCGCCATAAACCCCGTTTAGTGAGACCAACTAAACAATTAAATGACACTTCACATATCTTTTTTCCAAAGATAGTTTCTGTCATTTACTGTCGTTTCTATCACGTTGATGTCATTTCAAGTGTTTGTTTTCAAAATAAGTTTGTTTTTAGTTATTTGATGCTATAAAAATGCTGCTGTGACATCATGATTGACAGCTGTGATTGACAGGTTCTCTGGCGAAGTAGTCACTGAAGCACCAACTGACTTTTTCAGGATCTTCGGAGGACTGAGGAGATTGGAGCTTTAAATGTAATATCTACATTTCTATAATTAATTATTTCACACCGTCATAAGTCAAAAGTCAAAGGCGTGTGCTTGCGATTGATTCAGCGAGAGTGAGGCGGGGCCTTGATTTCACGGCTTTACTTCCTGCTCACTACTGCGCAGGTCTGGTCCCGAAATCGCAACTGCGCAGACTCGAGTCCCAAGATGTCAGCGCCATATCGGGACACTGGCGGCTTCAGTTCTCACCAATGGAAAAGAGCGAAGGGGCGTCGGCCATCTTTTTTTAGTCTATGATTGACACGTACAATTGTAAAGTTAGCGCGCACACCCAACAAGAGACACTTACAATGTTTATACGCGCAGTTATTTTCGAACTACAGCGACACAGTATACATGACTCGAAGTGTGCACTAATATGTGAAGGAAGGGTGTTAGTTGAGGATGTGCCGGAAAACACGTCACACGTCAATTGTGGAGCATAAGCACAACGCGGAGGTCAACTGCGGTCTGATTAGCGGAGCTACAATCGAATTATCTAGATATGTTAGTCAGAGTTCACAAAAATCAGACTGGTATGATTTCAGTCAAACTAAAGCTTTTACGTGACATTAAGCAGAATCAAACTGAGCGTGCATGTGAGCGTACTGACTCGTCGATGAGCAAGTCACACTATGCGATCAAAGACTTTTACAATTAGCAAAATGATGGTCTCAGACGGTCACAATCACAGCATGTGCACCAAGCTTTAGTTTATCAGTCCATCTGTTTGTCATCCATTTATAAGCTTGTTCTCTGTTTCTCCGCCCAGCCACTCTTCATCCTTATTGTGTTTTCCTTTCCTATAAGCGTATTAAGACAGCTCTAATTGGTGGGATAATTGCGCTCTAATGGCTGAGCATATTTCTATCTGGAAACGCCTCAGTCGCGCAGTCTTTGCCTGAAGGCCAACATCAGGCCAGAAAAACAATGGCAGGATGATGCTATCGGCACCGCCTAATTATCATTAGAGCATCTCCTAAATGAGGCGCATTAATCATGTAATGACTTATTTACATATTCAGTCGCAGTTAAAAGGAGACATTTCCATAAGCTCACTGCCAATTGAGAAACCAATATAAATGTCACAATAAATCGGCCATCATGGGACAGAAAACAGCATTGCAGACAAGAAAGATTATAAAGTAAATAAAGACTGTTGCATAAGTAATAGCTTTATTACAATGATGCAAATGTGTATGTCGGTGAACCTCATAAATACACCAACCGGTCAGGATTCACAACATTCATTCAAAAGAAACTCATAAATAATATATATATATATATATATGTTTTTTGTGCATTATTTTCATGACAATTAAGCGCATTTCTACCCTTATTCATATTACTGTATATAATGAGTCCAAACCACTTTACAAATGTATTATTGTTTAGAATTTTTATAAAGTTTTATAACAGTTTTAGCTGACGCACGCCCAGTCCCCAATCAGCCTGATGGGGCGCTTGAGGGATAAAGGCGGCTGCTCTGTGTGTGTTTGTGTGTCTTTTTATTTAATTAAATATTATTTATATTGTTAAGCCGGTTCTTGCCTCCTCATTTCCCTTTAACCCCCCTACACTGATACCGAAACCCGGGAGGGAGGAGGGATGCCCGTCGTAGAGTCCTCGACACTGCCATCTACCCAGGGGAGCACCGCTGCCATCTGCCGGGGGACAGAGTAGCCCGACGCCTGGACGTGGGAAACGGCCGCTCTCCGTGAGGTGAGGAGGGACGGGACGGGACTCCTCGACCGCCTGGAGCGATGGAGTTGCTGCCAGGGACGGTCCCCATGTGCCGCCAGAAAAGCGGAGGGGCGTTCTGTCCGCTGGGGGTCGGAGGTTTGACTCCGGTCCGCCCGGGGAGGAGCGGCTGTTGTCCTCCTGACAGTGTGGAGGAGTGATCAGGGACCACGTGACTGCGCATCAGAGAGCTAGTGAGTGAGCTTCTTCTCACTCTGTTGTTCCATGTTAGCCTTTTCCTCGCTTTTTGTTTTTTGTTGTTTCCCCCCTCCTGTCTCCTACCAGGTCGAGGAAGGCTGGGATGACCAGCCGGCAGACGGGCGCATGGCACGCCACCCCCCTGGTCTGGAACAACGCACACCCGGTCCCCAATCAGCCTGATGGGGCGCTCGAGGGATAAAGGCGGCCGGTGAAGACAGTTCGAGAGAGAGAATTACGGGCAGCTGCTCTGTATGTGTTTGTGTGTCTTTTTATTTAATGAAATATTAATTATATTGTTAAGCCGGTTCTTGCCTCCTCATTTCCCTTTAACCCCCTTACAAACTGTTCAGAATGATTAGTTTTATTATTTAACTTTGTCATTTTAGGGCTAACTGATCACTTACATTTATTTAATGCTGTTAAATGTATCAGGGCCGTCTAGTTTTGCATGCTACATGTAAACAAGTGTTGCTTGTATGCCGTGTTTTTGCATTTAACTTCTCAAAAAAATAAACGGAACATAAAATATCACATACTATTATTTAGAGGAGGTGATTATCTTACAAACGAGCCTAAACATAACATAATCAGATGCATAGATCATTAGGGTAATCCACTTAAACACACAGCACATTACACGCTATCTGGCTAAAAACATGTTAGCTTTCCTGCATCGGATAACTTCATCAGAAATGATGTAGCACGTTGTCTATCGTCATGAAAGGCAAAACGAACTGTATTAGGATTCAGATAGCAGCAACCAGAGGTGAAAGTCATCCAAATATGGGCAGAGGATCGTTCACTCTAATAGCATATGGCCACAACAAGATGGCGCTGAGTACACGACACAGACTCAATGATGACTCAAATGACACAGAATGAAACTCATTGTGTGAAATCTCATGACTAAAATCATGTCTGCATGCTATGCAAACCTTTAGTCATTGCTGTGTTTGCATGTGTAATTAGTTCTTATGTACAATTATTATCTTTTATTTGTTTGGAGATGTTTTTGGACACTATGATCAATTATATTTGTAATGTTGGAACTTTTGATTGCTTTGTCGAATTAACACAAACTTTCTCTCAGATACAGTCGACATGATTGAGAACAACACAAAAGCAGTTTTTCGGAGCCACCTTATTTACACCCCGGAGATATATAATAGAACTAATTAGAAAAAGTACACTTTTGACTGCTGTTTTTCTGCTGTTTCTTAGGCTGAGTGTCTCAGAATGTATCATAATCTAAATCATTAAAAAATTGTGGGTATCTCAGCGAGTATTGATACTGACTATCACCGCAGAAGACGTGAGTTTGAACCCAGGGTGTGCTGAGTGACTCCAGTAAGGTCTCCTTAGCAACCAAATTGGCCCGGTTGCTAGGGAGGGTAGCGTCACATGGGGTAACCTCCTCGTGGTCACTATAATGTGGTTCTCGCTCTCGGTGGGGCCTGTGGTGAGTTGTGTGTGGATGCTGCGGAGAATAGTGTGAAGCCTCCACACGCGCTACGTCTCCACGGTAACGCGCTCAACAAGTCACGTGATAAGATGCACGGATTGACGTCTCCCTCTGAAAAACACCCTCAGATCTTAAAGGGTTAAATGAGATGTATAACTATGTTTTAAAGAGAATTTTGTGGAAAAAATGTGCTTAATTGTCATGAAAACAAAGTCACAATTCCACAAATGATCTTAAAAATAGACTGAATATAATTTCTAATTCCTTTCTTTCCATTTTGGGGTTGAAAAATGACCTGGAAATGTTCTTGACAGATTTTGTGAGATTCCCAGTGATTTAAACATGTAAAACACACTGATATTGTGAAGTTTAGGTTGGTTTGTAGTCACAGTTGAAGGTCTTGCTGGCCTACTTCAATCACGGTCTAATTTTAACCTCGGGAGTGAATCCAACACGAGTATTCCTTCATTCATACTTTAATGACTTATTAATGACTCAAATGTTATTCCAGAGGAGACCCTTTTGTTCTTGTCAGATATTAAGATGGGGCTTTAAAATCCCATTAGTTCCGGCGGCAGATTTCTGCTAAGATTTGATCCTCCTTTGCCAGCTGCTCTTCCAGCACAATGGTGTCGCTTGACTCGGTCCCCTCCAGCGCATTTGAGTTTCTTTAGAAATAGACGCATATACCAGAGACAAAGATTCAGACATGATCATAGAGAGACAGTCTTTAGATTAGAGTCCCAAGCGGTTTGATCCAGGATAATCTTCTTCTAACAGTGGCAACTTTAACAGTCTTGAAAAGACCAATGCTGACATCGCACGCTTTAAACATCCAGACGCTTAATCTGCTTAGTGTCCACCACATGCATTATGGACAATAACACACATGAGATTAAAATATGCAAACTAGATTTAGACATATCCTAAAAATAATGCTAGTGGTGTTCGCCTGTTTAAAACTCTGCATCACGATGCAAGGGTGGTTCACTTGGAAGTGAATGGGGCCATTTTTGGAGGGTTTAAAGACAGAAATGTGAAGTTAGCCGCAATAAAACTCAAAACAACTCACATTTGACATGTTTGTACTGTATATAATAGAATATCACAAATACACATTATGTTGGGCAATTCAACAGAAATGTCCAATTAAAAACAAAAAAGTTACCAAAGGAACAAAACGGCCGTTTAAGTTCTATAGTGCTGTAATGGATCATGGGAAATGCTGTCCAGACCGCTAGAGGGCCGCTTGCTTACACAATGCCGACTGAAGAGCTGATCGCAGTCTATTTTTAAACGCAGCCATTCAAGTTTATTGTGATTTCAATCTTAATTCGACCAATAGTTTTTTGCACATGCAAATATTTGCATATGCAAAATGTGATTAATTAATCGTGACATCATGTAAGTAATTCAATAAAAAATTTGAATCGATTGACCGCCCTAATATATATCTAATATATATATATATGTGTGTGTTGGATTACATTTAAACTTAACGCGAATATTTATATTTTCTTTTAAATATATTTTCAGTGTATTTTTCATTTATTGAGGTTGTGTTTACTACGAATTTGCGAATTCAAACATGCATGTTCTCCCGGCAAGAACGGACATGATTGTCGGCGTGGAAGAAATGGTAATACGATTGCGGATGCGTCCGCACTCGCTCGCTCGCTAAATGTAATAAAGTTTAACAAAGACTCACTTGAGGTAAAGACAAAACGTTTGGCGAAATGGAAATGCTTTTGAATTCATAACATTTATATATTGTAAGATACAGAAAATAGTAATGCGTCTAAACGAGTTAACCAACTGACGGAGCTTCTATGTGCACATAACCGACTCCATTGATGATTATTGTCATTATTGATATATGCTCTGATGTTCTGGTCTCTCGGTAGGTCTCGTTTCCCTCCTTAAATGTGTTATTCCTGCTCTGGATAGCTGGTTGTTATGCTGCGGTGAACAGACGGTCTGAACGCCGGTCTGATACACAGACTGTTTCATGTTTGAAATATTTTCCATCGGCCAGAGATATGCTGTTGCTCTTAATTAGCAAATAAATTAGACCTGTGTGTCCAGTGACACACACACACACACACACACACACACACACACACACACACACACACACACACACACACACACACACACACACACTCTTTCATGTCACTTCCAAATCCTAATCCTTTAATATGGATCCTATAGATTAACTCTGTCAGCTAAAATTAAATAGTCCCAGGCAGCCTTTGATTAGGCAGATCAGTGTGTCCAGTTGTTGGAGTCGTCTGCGAGTCTGTCAGTCTGGACAGAAGACAGCGGCGTCCGGGCGCGCGACAGCTTGTTGTGAATATGGTGAAGATGCAGAGAATTCCCAGAGTTCATCAGTGAGGAGGATGAGCAGATGGTGTGTTGATGGAGCGCTTTGACTCTCTCGGCTACTTGAAAGAGCTCGAAAAGAACGTAGCCGCCCACGGGGATGAATCGCACGTCTTCTGAACAATCACAGATGACCAGATGTGAACGCAACAGCGGCCGGACGCCAGTTTCTGTTTCACTGTGCTTTTAGCCAGCGGGTATTTTTGAAGTATGTTTGGCCAATTACAGGCATAGATGAAAGTTTGGCATTTTAGTATATGGATTTTCTTCTGTGATTCACGTATGTTGCTGTTGTTTCGATTAAACACTCCTAATCAAATCATAAACAAAACAAACACACCAAACAACCTCATACGTTACTAAAAAAAATTAAAGATACATACAGGATGCTTCTATTTGGATGTTTAACCTCTTCAACTCTGTGGACCCGTCGGTGGGTCCATAAGGGGGCGCTATATCGTGAAAAAGTTTACGCCTTAAAATTCTCAAGTCCCCATATACACAAGTCAGGCATCTGTGCTATTGTTTGATAGATATACCCATAACTCTGCATTTATGTTACTTAAAATAACACAATAAGGCCTTAAAACATCCGTGTCGCAAATCAGTGCCACCTAGTGGTAGAAATATGAATATGTATATAAAAGTCTTTAAAATAGCAACTTAGACAAGTCACATATCAAATGAAAGCTCTCACTCTCAGGAACATGACTGTACAGATCATGTTGATGCACTAATATCACAGCTTAAAATTTTTACGACGGTCACGTCTGGAGAGATTTATTTGATTTTATCTTTAATAAAATCGATAAAACCCGTAGATCCGAGCTTGTGTTTAATACCGACAGCGTTGTGTGATCGGGGAGAAACGAAGCCAGAGAATAAACATTCACTCACCCGGCCGACTTCAACCAGATTGGTCACCATGACGATGGTTGCCGTGTTCTCCTGCCAAATCATCCTCCAGAAGTCGTAGATGGTCTCCTGCATGGGACCTGAGAACAGACAAACAGAATAAACCTTCACGAAACCCGTCAAGAACTTGTCCAAGTCATATCAAAAATCAAATATAAAGAAATAATACATTAAATTGTGCATAAAGAGTTATTTTGCTTTGTTAAATTATTTTAATTCTAAATTAGTCATTATTGTAATATATATATATATATATATTTTTTTTTAAGTATTTATACTGTCTTTAAATATTGCTAAAGTAATTTTTGTCACAATAATACAAAAATAATGGCACCAAAAATGGTCCTAAAAATAAGTTTAATTGAAATCACTGAAAATATAAGAAAGTTGCGAGACATTATATTACGCATAAATAATTATTTTCCATTATAAATTTTTTAAACATTATTTTTGTGACAACTAAGCTCAATTCCACCTGAAATTCCCATTAATATAATGTAAAAAAACAATAATATGCTATTTAAATTGTACATTATTTGTAAATCATGGTAGTATGTAAATCAAAAATACCAGTAATAGTCATTATTTAATGTCGAAATTACATTAATTATCTTTAATTTCTTATATTTGTACATTTTTGGATGAAATGTGAATATATAAAGAGTAAAATTCACCATTAGACAAAAACAACAAAACAAACAATATGTCACAGTAACACTCATGCAATATTCATGAAGCTGCCGGCCGGATTATAGAAGTTAATTTCCAGCAGTGGAATTTAAACGTTCAAGCGGCTCATAAATGCAGGGAAACGAGTTTGAGCAGATTTGTGCCTCTGTGTTTCCATTAAAGCTCCAAATCTACTTAATAAGGGCAACGTGTACGCCAGCAGCCAGTAATAACGGAGCGGCGCGAGGAATTAAAACCGCACTTTAATTAATTCTAATTAGCATTGTTTTTAATCAACAAGCAAATACCGAAATGACTTTTGACAAGCTAATTAGCTCATGCAAATCTGCGCTCACGTACATCCTCATGCTCGGAGCGAAAGTAAATGACATCCAACAGGACAAATACGGGCGAGAAGGAAGATTTTACATATTCATTACACATTAACGCAGAGTAACAAACACTCGTGCAGCTCTCAGTACTGAATGACTCTTTAGAAATAACTTTAGTTTCACATTGGTTCTCGTTATCTCTTAATCCTGATGAAATCGATCAAGATCTGTCACCACCAGACGGCCCTCCATCGAGAAGTGTGTTCATATATTCTGCCTCATTATGCATATGGGTTTTGGGTGTCGAACACTTTGTAGTGGTGTCCGAATTCGTTCCCTAGATTTGTTCACTCATTCTTACCCACAATGCACTCTGATTTCGAGTGTACAGCCGATAATTGACCGCGGGCTGGACTGACGTGCAGGGAGAGAGAGTGCGAGAGAGAGTGCG
>NC_068316.1:1114732-1117232 GCF_025860055.1 Xyrauchen texanus
CTCACGCAGCCTTTAACTAACGCTTCAAGAGTAACATCTAGATGTTGGATCCAGACGGCATCATGAGAATGGAGCGTTCTGACACTTGCAGTAATTTGCTGATACTCTCGGCGCTCTGCTTCAGCTGTAAGTGAGTCAGTCAACAGCAATTACAGCAGTAACGTCCGGTCGGTGCTCAGCGGAGGAAGACTGGAGTGCTGCTGTCAGGCCGCCGTTACCGCACCGGGGACTAATGCTTTTATCGTTCTAGCGAGCTCATTTCAATGAGACCTCTGGGAATCTGTACGGATAAAATATTCCCATTTTCTTTAGCCGTGTGTAAGACGACGACTGCAGCTGCAACGGCAGATTCACTGTATTGATGCTGTCATCTGCTCACACTGTGGAGGCAGTCTTGTGTATCTATGGACTTAAATTGCACTTCTGTGCCATGAGTTGGACATAGCTACTCATTCTTTACAACTACTTCACAGTTTACAGTAATTACAGTCATCAAAACTCGAGTCATGAGATGATTTTTAAACAGTATTGAAGGAGTTCACATGTATAATGGAGACATTTTATAAAAGCACTTACATTAATTCTTCTGTTAAAACTCTTGTGTTATTTGAGCTGTAAAGTTTTTTTAAATCAACCCTTTTGCATTTTAGGGATTTTTGACTACGTCGTCATGGCAACAGAGTTGTAAAATTGTCTGTATCTCTCCACAGATGTGGTTAATAAGTGATTTAATGACAGTAAAATCATGTTAACACACATATTGTTTATGTCTTTTGAATCAGTGAGTATTTTAATGTTACAGATTAAACCCCATTGACTTGCATTGGAAGTGTCTCACTGGAACCCAAGACATATTTTTCTGGAACCTTTAAGCTCTGAAGGTGTTTTTAATGATTTCCTGTTTCAGTGGCATATGCAAAATTAAAGACTTATAACTTGACAAAAACAAGGAGGGTTCAAGTGTTTGGTTTCATTGTAAAGGAAACCTTTCACATTTAGTACAATGATACATTCTGAGAAACTAATTCTTAGAGCCAAAATTGAGCCAAAAATGTACTTCTTTTATTTTTATTAGACATTATATATTTCTGGGTGTAAATTAGGTTGAAAAAGTAAAAACTGCTTTTGTTTTGTTCCCAATCATGTCGACTGTATCTGAGAGAAAGTTTGTGTTGATACGACAAAGCAATCAAAAGTTCCAACATTACAAATATAATTGATCATAGTGTCCAAAAACATCTCCAAACAAATAAAAGATAATAATTGTACATAAGAACTAATTACACATGCAAACACAACAATGACTAAAGGTTTGCATAGCATGCAGACATGATTTTAGTCATGAGATTTCACAGAATGAGTTTCATTCTGTGTCATTTGAGTCATCATTGAGTCTGTGTTGTGTATTTGGCGCCATCTCCTGGTGGTCATATGTAACATTGTGCTTCATGTGGATTATCTAATGATCTATACATCTGATTATCTTGTGTGTGGACTCGATTGAAAGATAATCACAGACTCTAAATAAGGCTTTATTTACGTTTATGTTTCATGAAGTTATAAGTGAAAACGCGGCATATAAGCAACATCAATATAATTGTCAAACACATATATTTAGCTGATACTCACTATATTTTCATCTGTGAGTAAAACAAATAGTCTGGTTGTATTTTAATATTTCAAAGCACTTGTTCAGTTTTGGTCATAATATCTACATGCATTATAAAGTAGAGCTTCTAAACTTTCAAATGACACTGATTTTGTGTTAATTATTATTATTAACTGTAGTTAATAATATTTTGCCTATTCTTTTCCCCAGTGGGCCCATCTGAACTTAAAGGGTTAAAGAAAACGAGGAACGAGTTAAAATAAACTTTTATGGTAATCAATATTATGCCACAAATGCTGACGATTGAACTTCACTTGTGTATTCCTTTCAAGTCAAAGGTCAATATTGGGATTTTAAGAATCAATATCAAGACTGTCCGAAAGAAGATTACAAAGATCGTAAAATCAATGTTTTTTACGAGTTCTAATTATAATAATGAGCTTTTGTCTAAACCAGCCACGACGACGCCATATTATACCGCTCACTTGCTTTTGCCCCGCCCACAGTGCCATCTCATTGGTCCAAAATCTCCCTCCCTCCTAACTGTATATTAAAGGGGCAAAGATATCACTGGGATGGTACCCCCTTTTTTTGTTCCCAGGGGATAAATCAGTTTTTATTCCTGAGCAGTGTTATGATGATAATTAATAAACGGTGACGTTGGTTACATGATTATTTTGTGCTGTACAGTGTCCCGGGTCAGATTAAGAATGTGAGCGTTCTAAGAGGCGGTTCAGACTGTGGACGTGCTCGGCATCGCTCCAATGATCTGGTAATTATGCCTCTCGAAGCGCCACTAAACCAGCTTGTGGGTCTATTAAAGGAAGTGATTGCGTTCAGAGGAACTGTACCTGCACAAGACCGTGGCGGTCCAGCACGCAAGAAAACTCT
>NC_068316.1:1122232-1124732 GCF_025860055.1 Xyrauchen texanus
CATGCATGTGTATGTGCATGCAGTGTGTGTGTATGTATGCAAGGCATGTGTGTGTGTGCATGTGCGTGCATGTGTGTGCATGTGCGTGCATGTGTGTGTGTGTATGCATGTGTGTGCATGTGTATGTGCATGCGTGTGTGCATGCATGTTTGTATGTGCATGCGTGTGCATGTGTGTGCATGTGCGTGCATGTGCGTGCATGTGCGTGCATGTGTGTGTATGTGCATGCATGAGTATGTGCATGTGCGTGCGTGCATGCATGCATGTAAATGCATGTATGTGTGTACATGTGTATGTGCATGCGTGTGTGTGCATGCATGTTTGTATGTGCATGCATGCGTGTGTGCATGTGTATGTGCGTGCATGTGTGTGTGTGCATGCGTGTGTGTGTGTGTGTGCATGCATGTGTGTGCATGTGTATGTGCATGTGTGTGTGCATGCATGTTTGTATGTGCATGCATGCGTGTGTGCGTGTGTGTATGTGCATGCGTGTGTGTGTGTGCATGTGTGTGCATGTGTATGTGCATGCATGTGTGTGTGCGTGCATGTGCGTGCATGTGCATGCTGGTGTGTGTGCATGCATGCGTATGTGTGTGCATGCGTATGAGCATGCGTGTGTGTGTGCATGTGCGCGTGTGTGTGCATGTGTATGTATGTGCAAGCGTGTGTGTGCGTGTGTGTGCATGTGCAAGCGTGTGTGTGTGTGTGCATGTATGTGTGTGCGTGTGCATGCATGTGTGAGTGTGTGCATGTGCGCGTGTGTGTGTGTGTGTGCGCATGTGCGTGTGTGTGTGCATGTGTGTATGTGCATGTGTGTGTGTGCATGTGTGTATGTGCATCTGTGTGTGTATGTGCGTGTGTGTGTGTGTGCACGTGTGCGTGTTGACATGTTTCCGATCCAAACTACTAACCAGTGCCTTCAACAACATAACCAATCACTGCACAGGTCACATGATCTTCAGATCCTCCCTATACTCTCACTCTGCTGTACGTCTCTATGACTGGGGCTAGTTCTGTTCTGCACTTTCAGGAGAAACATCAGAGACAAAGTGAACAAAAACTTAATTAAATCTCCTGGAGATTGAAAGAGAAACCTCGGAGCAGTGTGAATGTCCACTGGGGGATTTTATTATCTAAAGAGAGAATATTGACTCAATGTCAAAACTTCCTACAACCTAAAATTATCCTTTTAGGAACACTAGTTTAACACCTGTGTGTGTGTGTGTGTGTGAGAGTGTATGTGTGTGTGTGTGTGGTGTAGGAAAATCAAATCCAAAACCTGCTGACAGTGTGTCTGGATTAACTGTCTGTTGTTTGAGAGGTGAGACGAGACGTGAATGAGACAAACACTGTGATCATGTTATTTATTGGGTGCATTCACGCACGCACACACGCACACACACACGCACGCACACACTGACCTTTACCATAAGCTCTAGCGAGTGTGTGTACTTACATCAACATAATTTGCATTAATGTAATCAGAGCTCTGCTCCCCCTCCACAGGCTGCAGTCTGACACGCGAGTGGTCATCTGAAACAAACAAACAAACAAACATAAAACATGACATAACAGAAATATTCATCAACAGCACAATGACTTAAAAAACATAGAAGAGCCATAATCAATCAATCAATCAAACTACTAACCAACCAATTTACATTTAGCAGAGACGCTTTTATCCAACTAATCAATCGACCTGCCAATCAAATTACTAATCCATCTTTCTATCTGTCCATCCATTTATCCAGTCTTTCTATCTGTTATGTATCTGTCTGTTCTATTTTTCTGTCTGTCGGTGTGCCTTTCCTGTCTTTCTGTCTCTTATGTATCTGTCTGTGTGTCTATCTATCTATTTGTCTGTCTGTCTGTCTTTCTATCTTTTTTTTTTTTTATGCATTTGGCAGACGCTTTTATCCAAAGCAACTTACAGTGCACTTATTACAGGGACAATCCCCCCGGAGCAACCTGGAGTTAAGTGTCTTACTCAAGGACACAATGGTGGTGGCTGTGGGGGTCGAACCAGCAACCTTCTGAGTACTAATGTATTATACAGAGCACTTATTACAGGGACAATCCCCCCGGAGCAACTTGGAGTTAAGTGTCTTACTCAAGGACACAATGGTGGTGACTGTGGGGATCGAACCAGCAACCTTCTGAGTACCAATGTATTATACAGACCACTTATTACAGGGACAATCCCCCCGGAGCAACCTGGAGTTAAGTGTCTTACTCAAGGACACAATGGTGGTGACTGTGGGGATCAAACCAGCAACCTTCTGAGTACTAATGTATTATACAGAGCACTTATTACAGGGACAATCCCCCCGGAGCAACCTGGAGTTAAGTGTCTTACTCAAGGACACAATGGTGGTGACTGTGGGGATTGAACCAGCAACCTTCTGATTACCAATGTATTATACAGAGCACTTATTACAGGGACAATCCCCCCGGAGCAACCTGGAGTTAAGTGTCTTACTCAAGGACACAATGGTGGTGA
>NC_068316.1:1127232-1150808 GCF_025860055.1 Xyrauchen texanus
TAAGCTCATTTTCATAATTGCCATTGACACTATGACAGTATGTGTATTCATGGTAACACCACAGTGTCCGTTTGAGTGAACGTCTCTTTGCTTTTAGAGCATGTTTATAAAACGATGTGACTCTAATTAGAGACTTAATTACATGCAGCGTTCAGTAAGTAACACACAGACGCTGGGAGAAACACAAACGTTGGCTGATAGCGCGTACAGTCAGGATTGTTTCTGTACATACATGCAATGATGTTGCCGTAACGATTCTTCATTCTGTTCTCGTCTTTTTCACGAGAGTCCCACGGTGCCGCCTGCCCTTCGAAAAAGCTCTGAAAGAGAGCAAGAAAAACAGAAAAAAAGACGGTTATCGGAAAGGACATAAAATGACAAACAAAAGGTCAAAGGTCAACTCAGCAAATGAGAATTATGTTGGACATCAAACCAAAACAGTGACTTGAATCCTTATTAGATTTAACACAAATAAACATGAAACAGAATCATTTTATTTCTGTAGTGTGACACAGTATTTCTGATGGAAAAGATATTAAAAAAGATACAAATAAATGGATTTACTTGACAGAATCTGTTGATTACTGCAGAAAATAATTGACTCAAAAAGCTGAAATTATTTTACATTAATGCACTTACAAAGGAAATCTTTGGGACTATGTATTGTTATGTATTGCTGAATTATGTATTTAATTTTGCTATACAAAATTTTGTATGGCTGGGTGATATGGCTACGAAAATAATGCACGGGGGCAAGAAAAAGTTTGTGAACCCTTTGGAATTAGCTGGTTTTCGGCATTAATTGGTCATATCAATATAGACAAACACAATGTGCTTAAGCTAACAACACACAAACAATTATAATCTTTCATGTCTTTATTGAACACATCCCATTAAACATTCACATTGATGTGGGGAAAAGTAAGTGAATTCTTGGATTTAATAACTGGTCGATAATCGTTTGGCAGCAATAACCTCAATCAAGCCTTTCCGGTAGATGCGGATTAAACCTGCACAACGTTCAGAAGGATTTCTGGATCATTCTTCCTTACAGAACTGCTTCAGCTCAGACATATTCTTATGATATCTGGTGTGAACGGCTCTTTTGAGGTCATTCCACAGCACCTCAATTGGGTTAAGAGACTCCAAAAGGTGGATTTTATTTTTTAAAGTCATTCTGTAGTGGATTAATTCGATGTTTAGGGTCATTGTCCTGCTGCATCACCCAACTTCTACTGAGCTTCAGCTGGCACACTGCCACCCTGATATTATCCTGTAGGATATCTTGATCAACTTGGGATTTCATTTTATCCTCGATGATCCAGGCCACGCGGTCCAGGCCCCGAAGCAGCCCTAAATCATGATGCTCCCTCCACCGTACTTCACTGTTGGGATGATGTTTACATGTTGATATGTGGTGCCCTTTTAACACCATACATAGTGCTGCATGTTCCTCCCAAACAATCCAACCTTCGTTACATTAGTCCACAAAACGAGTGTCAAGGGGGTCTTGTTTTTGTTGGAAAGCAGCGGCTTCCTTTGTGACGTCCTGCCATGAACACCATACCTGTTTAATGTTTCCTGTATAGTAGACTCATGAACAGAGATGTTAACCAGTTCCAATGATTTCTTCAAGTCTTTATCTGTCACTCTAAGGTTCTTTATTACCTCATTGAGCATTCTGCTGTGTGTCATTTGAGTCATCTTGACTGGACGGCCACTTCTAGTGAGAGTACCTATAGTACTAAATCATCTCCATTTATAGACAGTTTGTCTCACTGTGAACAGATGTATATCTAACGGCCACTTCTAGTGAGAGTACCTATAGTACTAAATCATCTCCATTTATAGACAGTTTGTCTAACTGTGAACAGATGAATATCTAACGGCCACTTCTAGAGAGAGTACCTATAGTACTAAATCATCTCCATTTATAGAGAGTTTGTCTAACTGTGGACAGATGAATATCTAACGGCCACTTCTAGAGAGAGTACCTATAGTACTAAATCATCTCCATTTATAGACAGTTTGTCTAACTGTGGACAGATGAATATCTAAGCTCTTCTTTCCAGCTTTATGCAACAGTTCTTGACCGAAGGTCTTCTGAGATCTCTTTTGTGAGACATGGTTCACGTCAGCAGATGCTTCTTGTGAATATCTATATATAATTGAGTGATTTTTATAAGTCAGAGTAGCTCTAACCCACACCTCCAATCTGGTTTCATTAATTGGACGCCAGGTTTGCCAACTCCTGACTCTTATTAGCTTTAGTTGATGTCATTAGCCTAGGGGTTCACATACTTTTTCCAACCTACACTGTGAATGTTTTAATGATGTGTTCAATATACAAGAACAATATGATCATGTGTGTGTTATTAGTTAAAACAGATTGTGTTTGTACATTATTGTAACTGAGATGATCAAACCAGATTTTAAGGCAAATTTATACATAAAAGCAGGTGATTCCAAAGGGTACACATACTTTTCTTGCCGCTGTATGTGCACTTAAATGGTTTAAAAATGATAAGTTTACATTTTAGTAGCCAAATGCATTCAAAATGTTTTTAATTCAGATGCACCAATATACAACAATGCACAATAAAAAGGATTATTTACTGACTACATTTTTTGGGAACTAGCCGTCTCTCTTTACACTGAATGAAATGAAAGAGTAGAAAAAACAGAAATAGAGCAAATACAACCACCAGCAGCTGAATCAAACCAGACTTTTGTTTCCCTCCCGACAGAAACTCATGAAACATTTATTTAGTGTGAGGCGGCCGCTCTGCACTCAACGGCCGTGCAATTACAACTAATTATGAAAATAAACGTCAGCTCTGGCCTTTCAGGGCCGCTGGATTTGTCTTTTTCTTTTGCTCAGATTCTCGCTGTCATTTGGCTCTCTCAGAAGTGTGAAAGTGCGGTATAAATAGAGCGTAACGAGGCATTATAATCGCCAGTAGCCGGCCGTATCTCACCGGCCAGAGACAATTGATATGATTGCGGGTGATTGTGCACACTCCAGCTCTTTCAGTGGAGAAGCTGATATTCGTCTGAACACAATAATGACACGGGGTTCATCTGCAGAAAAACGTCTCGATCATCCGTCTCATTGTGATTAATGACAGCAGCGTGATGGCTGATATTCACGTCGGTAATAACAGCACTAGTGCAGCTCGGCTGATATTGAGAATGGAAGTGGAGCTTTCTGACTAACAACTCTCTGATTGAGGTTACAGTCGGAGTTGGGGCTGAGATTACAGCTAACGGTTATGGTTCTGAATGGGTATGAATCATATGAAATGTTCGGCAGAAAGGTCATCTTTGGGTCTCAAGTAAAGATGAGTCAGATGTGACCTGCGACGCACTTTAATATGTATGTGTGACTCTCTTCTAGTCGAGTAAACCCTCAGATTGACCTTACAGATGACTCAGAGGAACAGAAACTATCAACAGCACAACAACAAACTTTTAATGCAATTTCAGTCAGACGGTCGAAGCCTTTATGGTCAACATGAAATCTGGTGCCATTAAATCCTGTTATTTTGTTAACCACCTGTCATAGACACTTTTTCAGCCGTCTTGGTTCTGAAAGCATTTCTCTCTCATTCATTTGTTCCATAGTGGTTTCATAACATCCTATAATAACATTATAAGAGTTGAAGCAAACCAATCAGCTCCAAATCACAACATCACAAACTTTCAAGAAGCAAGAAAGTATTTGAAAAAGACTGTGAACTACAATCCCATGAAGCATTGCGAATGACGTAACCGAATTAATAATGATGGAAATATATACATAAGCATGCTAGATGTAATATGAGTCTCAGGTGTCCCCAGAATGTGTCTGTGAAGTTTCAGCTCACGGATCATTTATTATATCATGTTATAAACGCCTCTTTTGGGTGGAATCAAAAACACGCTGATTTCGTGTGTGTCTCTTTAAATGCAAATGAGCTGCTGCTCCCCGCCCCCTTTCCAGAAGTGGGCTGTGCCTTTACAGCTTGCTTCGGTTACTACAGCAACAACTAATCAAAAAAGGTATGACTGACAGGGTAAATACTGGAGTTCAGGCAGGACTGGGAAGAGAAATCGGCCCGGGATTTTACACAGCAACCGGCCCAAAAGATGAGTGGGGGGTGTTCGCTCTCCTTTTCTGCATATCACGGCACCATTTTGTGGTCCGTTCTGCATTACATAGTGGCTCATTTTAGTTTATCGTGGCCAATTCAGCCCATTTCGCGGCAGACCCTGATCGGCCCCAAAGAGGATGAATCTCAGTTGCCTCCGCCTCCGAGACCGTCAATCTGCGCATCTTATCACGTGGCTTGTTTAGCGCGTTACCATGGAGACGTAGCGCGTGTGGAGGCTTCACGCTATTCTCCGCGGCATCCACGCACAACTCACCACACGCCCCACCGAGAGCGAGAACCACATTATAGTGACCACGAGGAGGTTACCGCATGTGACTCTACCCTGCCTAGCAACCGGGCCAATTTGGTTACCCCATGTGACTCTATCCTCCCTAGCAACCGGGCCAATTTGGTTGCTAAGGAGACCTAACTGGAGTCACTCACCACACGCCCCACCGAGAGTGAGATCCACATTACAGTGACCACGAGGAGGTTACCCCATTTGACTCTACCCTCCCTAGCAACCGGGACAATTTGGTTGCTAAGGAGACCTGACTGGACTCACTCACCACACGCCCCACCGAGATCGAGAACCACATTATAGCGACCACGAGGAGGTTACCCCATGTGACTCTACCCTCCCTAGCAACCGGGCCAAATTGGTTGCTAAGGAGACCTGACTGGAGTCACTCAGCACACCCTGAATTCAAACTCACGAATCTGCATTGCAAAATTCCAGGTTTTCCAGGATGCGTGGTAACCCTGATAAACTCTGAAAAAAAGACTTAATATCTAATAATATAAATAATAATATATAATGTTTTTCTTTAAAGATGTTTCGATATTTTGACCGCAAAATAAGACAAAAATACAGTGCGTCATGGGCTGCAGTGCTCTTTTGGTGCACTTTGTTTCCCGTAATTCTCTGATTGATGGATGTTTATCTTCAGGATCATTAGGACATCCAGTATTGAAACATGATTTCTAAAAAACTGATGTTGAAATAACGCAGACTGAAGGGTTATTAGTTATCGTTGAATAGCAATTGGTCTATTGGAATCAGACTGTTGTGCTTTATTGCCTGGATAAAAATACGCAGCTAATCACATGATTTTTCCTCAAAACATGCCGGACTTTCAGAAAGATAGTTGCAGACGTCTTGTAAACCGTCACTGCTGCGGATGTCATTTAATGCAGATTGCATCCTTCCGATGCGTGATCAAAATGAAAGACGCTGTAATGCATTTTGACATGGCAGGAACGCCACTTCCTCTCTCTCGGTTTGCCTTTCTAACTCATCTGAGGGATGCAGAAACGGCGGCGGCTTGTTATTCATGTGCGTCTTGTGTCTGTCGAGACAGCTGTCCCTTCATGTTGCGTAAGAGTCAGCGAGATGAGCCTCGCAGAACCTTTAAACTCCTGGCAAGCGGTTAATGAGATGCAGAAGTCCGACGTGGACGCCGTGGCGCAGGAAAATAATGCAAACTGAGTCAAATGCGTTGAGATGGGTGTCAGACTGTAGAGTTTCCCACATGTCAGCAGAAACACACACACACTCCACAGATATTCAAAACGGTTGCACGCAAATGCTTCAGAGAATATTTGCAAAGTCAAGACGTGGAATAAAGTGCAAATTCTGTCAAACAAACATTCAAACGGGATCCTTGAGGACGCCGTATATATTTAGCTCTGCGACTGCAGCTCGGGTGAACAGAAACAGACGTATGAAATATAAGCAAGATTAGAAACATTAAAGGAATCGTTCAGCCAAAACAGAAAATTCTGACATTATTAACTCATTAATTTTTAAAGAGCTCTTTTACATATAATAGAAGTGAATGGGGACTAGGGTAGTCACCAAAATGACAATAAAGCACCATAAAAGTACAATGTATGTGTCACATATAACTTATGCTCTACAATGCAAAACCTCTGAACTTATCTGAGAGATTTATGGGAGGAAAAAAACCCAAATTTAAGTCGTTATTCACTAAAAATCTTCCCTACTCATTCACTTTCATTTCATGGAACAAGCAGCAAGTACAAACTTAAAAACATTAACTTATTGTGTTCCATTGATGAAAGAAAGTCTATGGAGCCCATATTAATAATGCACGAGTAATGTCTCATAATGCACCTTATAATCTGTTATAACATCTCAACAATTATAATACATTATAATACTATTGACCGTTATACATTAGAGTATAATGCATTATAACACAAGCAACATTTCATTTATCTGCAGAAGTTATAATGTATCATATATATATTTGTGATATATGTATATAATATATATGCTTTAAATAAAGTGACAAAAGCAATATCTTCTTATAAACATCTATAAGATATTTATAACTGCTTATAAGATATTTATAACTGCTTATAAGACATTATAAGTCACGCTGAATGTTATAAACATTACACATGCACTAATACATTAATAACACACGTTTAATGTACATTTTGAGATATGAATGAAACACGTGTAAAGCTACAATGTTAAAATCGATCAGAAACTGTAAATATGTTTGTTGATCACACAAGAATAAAAACTCAAACTGATTCTATTCCGAACTCTATTCAATAAACTTTCATGTTTGTGATCTTATTTAAGAAATAACTTCCATTATAGATGTTTGACTTGTGATGTATGTTAGAAGTTTATGTTATGACTGTTTAGAAGAAGATATTGCTTTTATAAGAACACTTCTAATATGATGACATCATAAAGACTGTTTACATTATACAGCACTTATATCATGAACTTTATGAACTTCTGTTGCGTTACAATGTTGCGTGTGTTATGATGTATTACACTATAAAGCACAACTATCAATAAAGTCTTATAATGTGTTATAACTGCAGTTATAATTATTTATGAGACGTTATATCTTATTATAAGGTGTATAATGAGACATGCATGTATAAATATAGGCTTCACAGTAAGTGTTACCAGAAAGTCATACAGGTTTACATGAGGGTGAGTAAATGATAACAGAATTTTGCATATTTTTGGAGTGGAAATATTTCTTTAAAAGCTGCTGGAAAGAGACTGGATTGAAAAATGATTCAGACTTTTCTTGATGGGAAAATAATCTTTTGAAATATAAAACTACGGTGCAGAATAAATGAGTTTCACAGCAGACTGAGATGGACTGAAATAGTCAAATAGCTGGCAGGACGCTCCAGGCGCCTTCTGTCCCTCTAGGCCACTCGCTGTGATTGGATGATCCTCAAAACCTCCGCCAATCAGATACATGACCAGAATGATGAGCCAAAACGATGGCAACGTTTTCTCTGGCAAAGCTAAAATCTGTGAAATCTGGATTCCTCAAGAAACCGGATGGTGGTAAGACAACAAATCAAACACAAGCGTATACAGTAAAACCTCCAAGGATGTTTAGTGCGGTATTACCATCAGAAATGGATGCCATCAGATATAACAGACAGATTAATGCAATATTCTGAAATGAAACTGATCTTAAATGACTGAGACGTCAAAACAAGCCTGAATAAAACACAGTTAATAATGCATGTTAAGATGCAGAGGCGAGCAGATCACATTATTATTATGCATCGCAGCGTACTGAAGCTGCAACAGAGGAAACACTGAGGTGTTTGTGGATGGATTAAAACGGACGGGAGCGCAATGAGAAAATAGCAACAGAACAGCATGATGAAATGTGTCCGCAAATATCAAACCCGAGACTTTTATGACGTGTTTAAAGTTTACTAAAACACATTACATACAGTATACAAAGAGTGTTTGGTTTTAAAATCACATAACCCTAACCGCCTCTGTTGTGTTTAGTCCCAAAATACACTCTAAATGTATATATAAAGTCCTACATTTGTGGGCTTGTAATTTTGGTTCTGTTCACCCCATACCCCTCCAAATAGTTTTATTGTATTCCACTAGATGGCAGGAAGTATTAGAGAAAAGTTTTTCTCTCCAGCACAATCCATCACAATACACAGATGTGAACTATAGGGGGTGCTCTAACACATTATACCCCTCACAGATGTGAACTGTAGGGGTGCTCTAACACATTTTACCCCTCACAGATGTGAACTGTAGGGGGCGCTCTAACACATTATACCCCTCACAGATGTGAACTGTAGGGGGCGCTCTAACACATTATACCCCTCACAGATGTGAACTGTAGGGGGCTCTAACACATTTTACCCCTCACAGATGTGAACTGTAGGGGCTCTAACACATTATACCCCTCACAGATGTGAACTGTAGGGGGCTCTAACACATTTTACCCCTCACAGATGTGAACTGTAGGGGGCTCTAACACATTATACCCCTCACAGATGTGAACTGTAGGGGGCTCTAACACATTTACCCCTCACAGATGTGAACTGTAGGGGCTCTAACACATTTTACCCCTCACAGATGTGAACTGTAGGGGGCTCTAACACATTTTACCCCTCACAGATGTGAACTGTAGGTGGCTCTAACACATTTTACCCCTCACAGATGTGAACTGTAGGGGGCTCTAACACATTTTACCCCTCACAGATGTGAACTGTAGGAGGCTCTAACACATTTTACCCCTCACAGATGTGAACTGTAGGGGTGCTCTAACACATTTTACCCCTCACAGATGTGAACTGTAGGTGGCTCTAACACATTATACCCCTCACAGATGTGAACTGTAGGGAGCTCTAACACATTATACCCCTCACAGATGTGAACTGTAGGGGGCTCTAACACATTTTACCCCTCACAGATGTGAACTGTAGGGGGCTCTAACACATTTTACCCCTCACAGATGTGAACTGTAGGTGGAGCTCTAACACATTATACCCCTCACAGATGTGAACTGTAGGGGCTCTAACACATTTTACCCCTCACAGATGTGAACTGTAGGGGGCGCTCTAACACATTATACCCCTCACAGATGTGAACTGTAGGGGGTGCTCTAACACATTATACCCCTCACAGATGTGAACTGTAGGGGGCGCTCTAACACATTATACCCCTCACAGATGTGAACTGTAGGGGGTGCTCTAACACATTATACCCCTCACAGATGTGAACTGTAGGGGTGCTCTAACACATTATACCCCTCACAGATGTGAACTGTAGGTGGAGCTCTAACACATTTTACCCCTCACAGATGTGAACTGTAGGGGTGCTCTAACACATTATACCCCTCACAGATGTGAACTGTAGGTGGCGCTCTAACACATTATACCCCTCACAGATGTGAACTGTAGGGGCTCTAACACATTATACCCCTCACAGATGTGAACTGTAGAGGGCTCTAACACATTTTACCCCTCACAGATGTGAACTGTAGGGGTGCTCTAACACATTATACCCCTCACATATGTAAACTGTAGGAGGCTCTAACACATTATACCCCTCACAGATGTGAACTGTAGGGGCTCTAACACATTATACCCCTCACAGATGTAAACTGTAGGGGCTCTAACACATTATACCCCTCACAGATGTGAACTGTAGGGGCTCTAACACATTTTACCCCTCACAGATGTGAACTGTAGGTGGAGCTCTAACACATTATACCCCTCACAGATGTGAACTGTAGGGGGTGCTCTAACACATTATACCCCTCACAGATGTGAACTGTAGGGGGCGCTCTAACACATTATACCCCTCACAGATGTGAACTGTAGGTGGAGCTCTAACACATTATACCCCTCACAGATGTGAACTGTAGGGGTGCTCTAACACATTATACCCCTCACAGATGTGAACTGTAGGTGGAGCTCTAACACATTATACCCCTCACAGATGTGAACTGTAGGGGTGCTCTAACACATTATACCCCTCACAGATGTGAACTGTAGGTGGAGCTCTAACACATTATACCCCTCACAGATGTGAACTGTAGGGGGCGCTCTAACACATTTTACCCCTCACAGATGTGAACTGTAGGTGGAGCTCTAACACATTATACCCCTCACAGATGTGAACTGTAGGTGGAGCTCTAACACATTTTACCCCTCACAGATGTGAACTGTAGGGGGCGCTCTAACACATTATACCCCTCACAGATGTGAACTGTAGGGGGCGCTCTAACACATTTTACCCCTCACAGATGTGAACTGTAGGGGGCGCTCTAACACATTTTACCCCTCACAGATGTGAACTGTAGGTGGCTCTAACACATTATACCCCTCACAGATGTGAACTGTAGGGGGCTCTAACACATTATACCCCTCACAGATGTGAACTGTAGGGGGCTCTAACACATTTTACCCCTCACAGATGTGAACTGTAGGGGTGCTCTAACACATTATACCCCTCACAGATGTGAACTGTAGGGGTGCTCTAACACATTATACCCCTCACAGATGTGAACTGTAGGGAGCTCTAACACATTATACCCCTCACAGATGTGAACTGTAGAGGGCTCTAACACATTTTACCCCTCACAGATGTGAACTGTAGGGGCTCTAACACATTTTACCCCTCACAGATGTGAACTGTAGGGGCTCTAACACATTTTACCCCTCACAGATGTGCTCAGATCCATAGACATTCAGTCTAATGTTCAGTTCAAGCAACACCCTCATTATTTCATTGAATATCTCGGCCTCTGAGTGGACTACAAGCTCAATCTAGGGGTCATTAGAAAGCTGAGATCCTCCTCTTTGTGATGTAACATTTAATCATCAATAGTCAATAACGTGTATTTCTGATCATTTGTTTAGCATGCTTTTCTTGCAGCATTTCATATTTTGTTCTGGACATTTTAGATATAATATTGGATTATTCACACAATAAAGCTCACAGACATGTAAACAATGGCTCATTTTATAGAAATCTGTCTAAGGTAAAAGTGAATATACAGTTTTTAGCTATTTGGGGCAGTTATCAGAGCATAAAAGAGATGTTTGTTTTTGATGACTTACAGAAATTATATTTCACTTTGTGAATATTTTGATAATCCTTAAAACTGTGATATTAGTGCAACAAAATGAACTGCACAGTCACATTCCTGAGAGTGAGAGCTTTCATTTGATATGTGACTTGTGTAAGTGCTAGTTTGAAGACTTTTATATACATATTCATATTTCTACCACTAGGTGGCGCTGATTTGCGACACGGATGTTTAAGGCCTTATTGTGTTATTTTAAGTAACATAAATGCAGAGTTATGAGTATATCTATGAAACAATAGCACATATGCCTGACTTGTGTATATGGGGACTTGAGCATTTTAAGACGTAAACTTTTTTCACAATATAGCGCCCCCTATATCAGAGTTTAAGAGGTTAAACTATCCTTTTATTTTTTCCGTTGAAGAAAACACGTCTTTTACTCTACAATTATTATACTCTACAAATATTATACTACAAATAAGCTTAATTATACAGATTGTCAGTTTAGATATTGACCCATCGTTAAGCTTGTCTTGGATACTGTTGCTCTTTTAAGACAAGCTTTACCGAATGTACCGTAGGATGCGCTAGAAAGCATTTTATCTGATGTTATTCTTAAAGAAATTTTAAAATGTACATAAAATTGGTAGTTGGTCATGTTATAATGCTTTATATTCTAAGATATAACTATGAATAATTTAAGTATTATAATACATTATAAATGTGGTTATGAGAATTTACAACATATTATATGAGATTTTACGAATACGTTATAAATATGCGCTGCATAGAACGTGATACCGATGGTGATTATAACGTGATAACATCAATGTATGTCAACAGAGCGGTTCCTTATGGTTTTACGTTTTCTTCAAATTACAAGGGGTTTATTTTTATAAAAAAAAAAAAAAAAAAGATTTTAACTTTTTGTTATATGAAGGTCATATAAAAATTTTACTGGAAACTTTTTACCAGGCTTCAACATTTATTTTTGGTATTTTCAAAGGTTTTAATATATAGATTTGAATGTTTTAGCATTTAGACCCAGACTTTAAAAATACAAATATAAAAACCCATTATGAAAATAATCATTTTTACATGTTTAAAAGCGACATAGTTTAGCATAGTTTAATCGATTAGCTGATTTATAGAATTTAAAAAAATGTTCTTAGTCTTTCCTTATTGTGTTTCTAATCCCACATGCAGATTAATTGTACAACCAAAAACCCAATAATAACAGAAATAAATGAAGATTTCGTGCATAACACGGGAGTTTTAACTATAAACAAGCCAAAATACACAGAGGACCCTTATTTTGAAATGTCTGTGCTTCCAAACAAAACATGCACTCTTACAAACATCTACGATGTGTTACAATATAAATACTATAAAGTAAACAATGTCACATGGGCTAATTTAATAATATTCCAGTATTATAAAATACTTTCTTCCTTTTCTCTATCAGACAAACTCAACAATCAAATGTTTCATAAATAAAAGTTCAACAATGTCTATGTGTCTTAAAAAAAAAAAAATATATATATATAATTTGCAATAATAATCGTGATTTAGTCCATAAACAGTGATGATGGCGGTGACTTGGTTTCGTTACAATCCTATACATGTAAATATTCAACAAATTAAGATGTTATCACCTATATATATATTCATCAGATTAAGGGTTTATCACCTATATATATTCATCAGATTAAGGGTTTATCACCTATATATATTCACCAGATTAAGGGTTTATCACCTATATATATTCACAAGATTAAGGGTTTATCACCTATATATATTCATCAGATTAAGGGTTTATCACCTATATATATATTCATCAGATTAAGGGTTTATCACCTATATATATCCATCAGATTAAGGGTTTATCACCTATATATATATTCACCAGATTAAGGATTTATCACCTATGTATATTCACCAGATTAAGGGTTTATCACCTATATATATTCACCAGATTAAGGGTTTATCACCTATATATATTCACCAGATTAAGGGTTTATCACCTATATATATATTCACAAGATTAAGGGTTTATCACCTATATATATTCACCAGATTAAGGGTTTATCACCTATATATATTCACCAGATTAAGGGTTTATCACCTATATATATTCATCAGATTAAGGGTTTATCACCTATATATATTCACCATATTAAGGGTTTATCACCTATATATATTCACAAGATTAAGGGTTTATCACCTATATATATATTCATCAGATTAAGGGTTTATCACCTATATATATTCACCATATTAAGGGTTTATCACCTATATATATTCACCAGATTAAGGGTTTATCACCTATATATATTCATCAGATTAAGAAATATCACCTATATATATTCATCAGATTAAGGGTTTATCACCAATATATATTCATCAGATTAAGGGTTTATCACCTATATATATTCATCAGATTAAGGGTTTATCACCTATATATATTCATCAGATTAAGGGTTTATCACCTATATATATTCATCAGATTAAGGGTTTATCACCTATATATATTCATCAGATTAAGGGTTTATCACCTATATATATTCACCATATTAAGGGTTTATCACCTATATATATTCACCATATTAAGGGTTTATCACCTATATATATTCACCAGATTAAGGGTTTATCACCTATATATATTCACCAGATTAAGGGTTTATCACCTATATATATTCATCAGATTAAGGGTTTATCACCTATATATATTCACCATATTAAGGGTTTATCACCTATATATATTCACCAGATTAAGGGTTTATCACCTATATATATTCACCATATTAAGGGTTTATCACCTATATATATTCACCAGATTAAGGGTTTATCACCTATATATATTCATCAGATTAAGGGTTTATCACCTATATATATTCATCAGATTAAGGGTTTATCACCTATATATATTCATCAGATTAAGGGTTTATCACCTATATATATTCACCAGATTAAGGGTTTATCACCTATATATATTCATCAGATTAAGGGTTTATCACCTATATATATTCATCAGATTAAGGGTTTATCACCTATATATATTCATCAGATTAAGGGTTTATCACCTATATATATTCATCAGATTAAGGGTTTATCACCTATATATATTCATCAGATTAAGGGTTTATCACCTATATATATTCACCATATTAAGGGTTTATCACCTATATATATTCACCAGATTAAGGGTTTATCACCTATATATATTCATCAGATTAAGGGTTTATCACCTATATATATTCATCAGATTAAGGGTTTATCACCTATATATATTCATCAGATTAAGGGTTTTGGCCACAGAGGAGCACAGAGGGGAAGAAATCTATCTGGAACAATCAGTGTTGATTTTTTCCAATAACCAATAGTTCCAAAAAGCAAATATCGGCACCGATTAATCGGTAAAACCGATATATTGGTCGAACACTAGTACTTGTTAACCAAGTGGACAAAAGTGTCAATGAAGAGCTGCTTTAGATGAAAGATAAACAAAAGACAAATCAACAGAAGCATCACTTGTGCGCCGAATATTTTTATAAATCAAGATGTAAAAAGTGTGAAAATATTATTTGTGTGTATTAAGGATGAATACAATTTTATGAAATGTTATGAAATTAGCCTTAGCAAGACAACCTTAACTTAACCTAATCTAACTAACCTAATCTAATCTAACTAATCAAATCTAACCTAACTAATCGAATCTATCCTAACTAATCAAATCTATCCTAACTAATCTATCCTAACTAATCAAATCTAACCTAACTAATCAAATCTATCCTAACTAATCAAATCTAACTAACTAATCTAACTAATCAAATCGAATCTATCCTAACTAATCTAACCTAACTAACGTATCCTAACTAATCGAATCTAACCTAACTAATCTATCCTAACTAATATAACCTAATCTAACCTAACTAATCTATCCTAACTAATCGAATCTAACCTAACTAATCAAATCTAACCTAACTAATCTATCCTAACTAATCGAATCTAACCTAACTAATCTATCCTAACTAATCTAACCTAACTAATCTATTCTAACTAATCGAATCTAACCTAACTAATCAAATCTAACCTAACTAATCTAACCTAACTAATCTAACCTAACTAATCTATCCTAACTAATCTATCCTAACTAATCTATCCTAACTAATCTATCCTAACTAATCTATCCTAATCGAATCTAACCTAACTAATCTATCCTAATCTAACCTAACTAATCGAATCTAACCTAACTAATCTATCCTAACTAATCGAATCTAACCTAACTAATCTATCCTAACTAATCGAATCTATCCTAACTAATCTATCCTAACTAATCGAATCTAACCTAACTAATCGAATCTATCCTAACTAATCTAACCTAACTAATCGAATCTATCCTAACTAATCTAACCTAACTAATCGAATCTAACTTAACTAATCTAACCTAACTAATCGAATCTATCCTAACTAATCTAACCTAATCTAACCTAACTAATCTAACTAACCTAATCTATCCTAACTAAACTATCCTAACTAATCTAATCTATCCTAATCGAATCTAACCTAACAAATCTAACCTACCCTAACCTAACTAATCGAATATGACTAATCGAATCTAACCTAACAAATCTAACCTACCCTAACCTAACCTAACTAATCGAATCTAACTAATTGAATCTAACCTAACAAATCTAACCTAACCTGTCCTAACTAATCGAATCTAACCTAACTTAATCTAACCTAACTAATCTATCCTAACTAATCGAATCTATCCTAACTAATCTATTCTAACTAATCGAATCTAACCTAACTAATCAAATCTAACCTAACTAATCTAACCTAACTAATCTAACCTAACTAATCTATCCTAACTAATCTATCCTATTCGAATCTAACCTAACTAATCTATCCTAACTAATCTATCCTAACTAATCGAATCTAACCTAACTAATCTATCCTAACTAATCGAATCTATCCTAACTAATCTAACCTAACCTAACTAATCTATCCTAACTAATCGAATCTAACCTAACTAATCTATCCTAATTAATCGAATCTATCCTAACTAATCTAACCTAACTAATCGAATCTATCCTAACTAATCTAACCTAACTAATCGAATCTAACTTAACTAATCTAACCTAACAAATCTAACCTACCCTAACCTAACCTAACTAATCGAATCTAACCTAACAAATCTAACCTACCCTAACCTAACCTAACTAATCGAATCTAACTAATTGAATCTAACCTAACAAATCTAACCTAACCTATCCTAACTAATGGAATCTAACCTAACTTAATCTAACCTAACTAATCTATCCTAACTAATCGAATCTATCCTAACCTAACAAATCTAACCTAACCTATCCTAACTAATCGAATCTAACCTAACTAATCTATCCTAACTAATCTAACCTAACTAATCGAATCTAACTTAACTAATCTATACTAACCTAATCTATCCTAACTAATCTATCCTAACTTAATCTAACCTAACTAATCTAACCTAACTAATCTATCCTAACTTAATCTAACCTAACTAATCTATCCTAACTTAATCTAACCTAACTTAATCTAATCTAACTAATCTATCCTAACCTAATCTAACCTAACTAATCTATCCTAACTTAATCTAACCTAACTAGTCTATCCTAACTTAATCTAACCTAACTAATCTATCCTAACTTAATCTAACCTAACTAATCTATCCTAACTTAATCTATCCTAACTTAATCTAACCTAACTAATCTAACCTAACTAGTCTATCCTAACTTAATCTAACCTAACTAATCTATCCTAACTTAATCTAACCTAACTAATCTATCCTAACTTAATCTATCCTAACCTAACTTAATCTAACCTAACTAATCTAATCTAACCTAACTTAATCTATCCTAACTAATCGAATCTAACCTAACTAATCTATCCTAACTAATCGAATCTAACCTAACTTAATCTAACCTAACTAATCTAATCTATCCTAACTAATCTAACCTAACTTAATCTATCCTAACTAATTGAATCTAACCTAACTAATCTATCCTAACTAATTGAATCTAACCTAACTAATCTATCCTAATTTACCCTATACCACTCTATGACCTTAATAAACATGTAAATGAATGCTGATTTCTAAAAATGTATAAACTTTGGAGCAAATCCTTGTTCATTTGTGAATGAGGGTTGACACATCATTTAATCCACAACAGATTTATTTAGTAAATACCGTTTTATTATAAATCATTTATCTAACAAACGTTTCAAGCAATCCAAACAGAGGCCTTCCACAGACTTCCTTCAGAAAAGAGCAAAAGCCTGTCCGATAATATGGCGGAAGGCAACTGTTGCTGATTGGTCAGTGACATTTTAAAGGCGGGGCTTAGTGAATGGTCAAAGACAAACTACAGGACAACATGGCAGGAGCTAACAGGTCATATTGGCAACTAGCAAGCAACTAAAACATCTAATGTTTACATATATCCAAAAATGTCATCTTACCTCATTAATCTTTTCCAAAGTTAATGTATGGATTAAGAAGCATGGATCGGAGGGAAAGATAAGGGAATATTTTAGTGTTTTCTCTACAAGCTCAATGACCTTTAAACATGTTAGCAGAAACACTGTTTTCACTGTTATGGACATTCATAATGAAGGAGAAAAACACAAGACAAGCAACTTTCACATGGAAGGGAGGGGGTTAGTGAGTGCTCTGACGGTCCTTCGCTGAAATCTACCTGGACTGTAGAAACAATCGTTATCCATAATGAATCGAGCCCTCCCGATCGTTATCCATAATGAATCGAGCCCTCAGGGCCGCCCCGAACCGCACACCGTGGATGGTCTGAACAGAGTCTTTCATTCAGGTGTGAGTGGTGAAGCCGTGCGTTCATGTAGCGGGTGATACAGGCAGAAAATAAACACAGAGAGGGTGACGAGCTGTGTACTCAGACGCTTAACGCTGCTGACATCTCACAGTTGCATTAGATGCTAACAAACGGTCGCGGCGGCTCGATCCCTCCAGTGTGTGTGTGTGTGTGAGTAACTTTCACAACCGGATGATTTAGTGCTGGCTGGTGCTGATTTCATTTTCAGTTTCTAGAGCTAAAGAAAGTGAACGGTCAATGGTTTGGTGATGATGCAAACACACGGGAATGACTTCTTGAATATTAAAAGCTCATGAACGGTTCATTCAGAGAAAGAAAACACAAACATCATGCGGTGATGTACTGTACAAAGGCGCGACAAAACGTGTAAATCAACATATAAAGGAGAATGCTCGAAGAATAGATGAAAACAATGACAAAGAAAACAACTCTTGAACTTTAAAGGGACAGTTCATCGAAAAATGAAAACGTAGTCATTATTTACTCACTCTCATGTTGTTGGAGTGTATGGATTTTGCTATTTTTACCGACTTCTTAACACCTGGAATATAGCACAAAAGTCTTATGGACTGCTTCTTTTTGCAGCTCTGCAGTCTATGAACTGTCGTTGTTGTGTTTCAATGGAAAAAAGAACGGCAAACATGTTTTTAATAACATGAGGATGTGTAAATAATGACATTTTTGTGTTTGGTGCTCATCACAAGCTTGTACGTCGAATCTTTGCAATGGTGACTCACCTCGTATTCCTCTTTGAAGCCGTAACCCTCGGCACATTTCATCTGTGTGATGTGTTGAAGGAGATCCGCTACACGGATCGCCGGATGAAGCTGTCCGGTCTGGTACGGGACGTCCACGGCTTCACATTTCTTATAGGAGTGAGTGTGCGACTGGACCAGACTGCTGGTTTCGCTGTTCATGGCGTGATTCTCATCTAACGGGACAAAAGCAAAGCCGGAGGGTCATACCAAATGACAACAAGGACATTGCTGTACAAACTGTAAAGGAATGGATGGAAAAAAGGTTTACGGTAGTTAAACGACAACTACATGAAGAGATGGGCATTGATAGCACAGGAATAACACGTGATGCTAATTTAACATGTGCATCAACAGAATGCCATTGAGAAACCAAGATTTGCATTCAAACACAAAACAGGTTTGTTAAAAGCAATTATATTTGTTTCAGAACTACCTGAACACTACGATCTACACAAAGACTTGCTATCCGATGTCAAAATGAGATCGCACGAATGGTGAAATGGTGGCATCCTTGGCGGACGCAGGGTTAACGGTGGTGGCTAACATGGAAATGTCCAGATGTGGCACCGTCACAACAGGGTTGGGAGTTGTGAAGCCAAAACCAAATGAAAGCACAGCTGGGGATGCAGGTGGCTGGAGGGTGTCACATATGTATGAAGAGGGCGTCACGGCCATGCTAGCTAATGGTGGCACAGGTGGACGGGGAGGGCGAGATGCGACACAAGGCCATGCGAGAGAGGCGACACGGTTTGAGGGGGGTGGGGGGGAGTAGACCCCACTGACAGTCACCCCCCAAAAAACACAACTTACCATTAATGGGCACTTTTTAAGACATAGGTTAAATGTGAAGAAGAAAAAGAGGAAAAGAGAGGAAACAGGATTTAAGCAACAAGATAGTTGAAGCAGAGTAGCTACACACGCTAACTTGACGTTTGTCTGACTCATTAACCATCTGATGTGCAAAAAAATTATGATACGAGGCCAAATCGACAAATGAAAACAATTGGAATAACCTGCAATAGAGCGCAACAGTCGGGTTCCGGAAGTAAACATGGCATTTAAAATTCTCCGTGGCGAAACGTTTTTAGCGGTAAGAGCAATACACCGTGTTTAATAGTTGAATTCCTGGTCAAGTACTACATCACCCACAATCCTACAAGCAACCGACTTCTCTCAATTGAACATTATAACGTCATATAAAATAACGAAAATGCCGACGTCAACAGATAAATACTTTTTTGTAAACGTTTTGCAATAGTGAATAAACCTACCATGAGTTCTGAAGCTGTTAGGTTTTTATAAGCGTTTAAAAAAATTGTTTAACTGACAAATTTCTGTTGAAGTATTAAATTAACCACCAATCTGAGAAGTCGCTGTAACCATGGGAACAGGAAACGCAGCAGGCAGGGTTGTGGCGAGATTATGCATTCTAGCGAAGGTTAGCTAAAATTAAATAACGTAAACCAATTTTGCGTTCATATCGGACCGTAATTACCACTTAAGACTATAATGTTCAAATTTTTCATCATATAAAACAACGAAAATGGTGACGAAGTCAACAACAAAAATAATAATACTTTTTTGTACATTTTGTGCAATAGCAAATAAACCTACGAGTTCTGAAACAGTTAAATTTGGTATATGGATTTTAAAAAAATGAATTAGTATAATTGACGAATTCCTGTTGAAGGATTAAATGAAGAACCAATCTGAGAAGACGCTGTAACCATGGGAACAGGAAACGTAGCAGGCAGGGTTGTGGCGAGATTATGCATTCTAGCGAGGGCTAGCTAAAATTAAATAATGTAAACCAATTTTGTGTTCATATCGGACTGTAATTACCACTTAAGACTAAAGATTTCACATTTTTGTAGAACTCGTAATTCCAAGTTGGAAACATAGAATTTATGAAAGCACCGAATTCTCTCACTTGACCATTATGACGCCATATAAAACAATGAAAATGGTGACAAAAAAAATAGTAAAAAAAATAAATATATATATTTTTGCAATAGTGAATAAACCTACCATGAGTTCTGAAGCTGTCAAGTTTGGTATATGCATTAAATTAAAAATCTTGTTTAATTGACCAATTCATGCGGAAATATTAAATTAACCACCAATCTGAGAAGTCGCTGTTACCATGGGAATAGGAAACGTAGCAAGCAGGGTTGTGGCGAGATTTGGTATTCTAGTGAAGGCTAGCTAACATTAGCTAATGTTAACCAATAGTGATAACATTTATATCACATCGGAATTACTGTAATTACCACTTCCGACTGAAACGTTTACATTATTGTAGAACTCGGAAACTTGGAAACTTAAAGCACCGACTTCTGTCACTTGACCTTTATGACGTAATATAAAAACAATTAAATTGACAACGGTGTCAACAGATAAATACATTTTTGTAAATATTTACAAAACGTTTGTTGCGAGATTTTGCATTCTAGTGAAGGATAGCTAACGTTAGCTAACATAAACTAACTCTGCGTTTATTTGAGTTTGGAATGACCTCTTCTGACTGAAACTTTCACATTTTCGACAAACTCGTATTTCCACTTTGGGAAACGTAGGATTTTAAGAAGGCTCAGACTTCTCACATAAATGAATGTTATGATTCATCTCAAAGTTTGCTGGTTTGGTTCATGGTTTCAGAACTCTTTCTAAAATGTATAATGGTGAAAATAATGGGTAATAATAATAATACTTTCGGAACCCTAAAAAATGTGCGGTCACTGTTGCGCTCTATAAAACACCTTACGCCCTCTTCTAACATAGTGAGTTGGCGTTATACTTTGCTTTCATTAATGATTGTGATGATTAGAATTAAGTATTGTGTGGTTTAAATACTAGCATGAGTATAAAAAAATGCAGTAAAATGTGTTTGAAGACGTTCAAACTGTTTGTGCCACACTGTCACGCCCCCCTCATCCGGTCCACATTATCTGTCCATGCACATGAGAGGTCAGACACATACGTGACGTCACACGCACGACACGAAATGCGGATGGGATGAGGTGAAGCTTCGCTTGGGGAGGTCAAACCCTAGTCTCACAGAGAGTAAAGCAGGCAGGTATGGATGTGAGGAAGCGTCATATCTATTTCCTGTCTGATTCTCAGAACACAAACACACTCAAGGATCCATTCTCATGTGTGCAAACAGAAAGAGCTTTTCTCACCTAAGATAGCAGTTGGCACAAAAGGGTCTGCCCATCAGATGGAGGTTAACAAAGAAGAGAGAATATAAATACATGTTCAGTCCATTGCGATTGAAGAGAAATCATATACAGCACAGCTAAAGTCAGTATTGTATTTGCCAACACACACTGATGTCAAATAAACATAGGAATACTTTAGTGTTAAATTGCAAATATAATTTACATTTAAATAGCCAATAGTTTTTAGTTTACGTCTAAATAACAAATAGTTTTAGATTCTGATTAAATAGCAATTAGCATATAGTTTACGCTTAAATAGCCAATAGCATTTAGTTTACGCTTAAATAGCCAATAATTTTAGTTTACGCTTAAATAGCCATTAGCATTTAGTTTACGCTTAAATAGCAAATAATTTGTTTACGCTTAAATAGCCAATAGCAATTAGTTTACGCTTAAATAGCAAATAATTTTAGTTTACGCTTAAATAGCCAATAGCATTTAGTTTACGCTTAAATAGCAAATAATTTTAGATTAAGCTTAAATAGCCAATAGCATTTAGTTTAAGCTTAAATAGCCAATAGCATTTAGTTTACGCTTAAATAGCAAATAATTTTAGATTACAGCTTAAATAGCCAATAGCATTTAGTTTACGGCTTAAATAGCCAATAGCATTTAGTTTACAGCTAAATAGCCAATAGCATTTAGTTTAAGCTTAAATAGCCAATAGCAATTAGTTTAAGCTTAAATAGCCAATAGCATTTAGTTTAAGCTTAAATAGCAAATCATTTTAGATTACGCATAAATAGCCAATAGCATTTAGTTTACGCTTAAATAGCAAATAATTTTAGATTAAGCTTAAATAGCCAATAGCATTTAGTTTACGCTTAAATAGCCAATAGCATTTAGTTTACGCTAAATAGCAAATAATTTTAGATTACGCTTAAATAGCCAATAGCATTTAGTTTATGCTTAAATAGCCAATAGCATTTAGTTTACGCTTAAATAGCAAATAATTTTAGATTAAGCTTAAATAGCCAATAGCATTTAGTTTAAACTAAATAGCCAATAGCATTTAGTTTAAGCTTAAATAGCCAATAGCATTGAGTTTACGCTTAAATAGCAAATAATTTTAGATTACGCTAAATAGCCAATAGCATTTAGTTTACGCTTAAATAGCCAATAGCATTTAGTTTACGCTTAAATAGCAAATAATTTTAGATTACGCTTAAATAGCCAATAGCATTTAGTTTACGCTTAAATAGCCAATAGCATTTAGTTTACGCTTAAATAGCCAATAGCATTTAGTTTACGCTTAAATAGCCAATAGCAATTAGTTTACGCTTAAATAGCCAATAGCATTTAGTTTACGCTTAAATAGCAAATCATTTTAGATTACGCATAAATAGCCAATAGCATTTAGTTTACGCTTAAATAGCAAATAATTTTAGATTACGCTTAAATAGCCAATAGCATTTAGTTTACGCTTAAATAGCCAATAGCATTTAGTTTACGCTTAAATAGCAAATAATTTTAGATTACGCTTAAATAGCCAATAGCATTTAGTTTATGCTTAAATAGCCAATAGCATTTAGTTTATGCTTAAATAGCAAATAATTTTAGATTACGCTTAAATAGCCAATAGCATTTAGTTTACGCTTAAATAGCCAATAGCATTTAGTTTACGCTTAAATAGCAAATAATTTTAGATTACGCTTAAATAGCCAATAGCATTTAGTTTACGCTTAAATAGCCAATAGCATTTAGTTTA